>NC_091151.1:49823566-50123566 GCF_040958095.1 Procambarus clarkii | reverse complement strand
AGAGAGAGATTTAGGCATCTCTTCACACTAACACTGCTTAACTTTGAACGATTTCCGGTTTTTATTTATCGATTCTTGCACAAATAGGCGTTTTATTTTTAACATTTCAGTTTATTTAAGGTTGGATGGGTAGGATTATTTGGCTTGGAAAACATTACCTAGCAGATGACATTTTGCAGTTCTCACCACACACTCTCACTCATTAATAATTATGCAAATCTGCTATTATATATAGGTACAGTACTGTATATTGCTTCAGGCATTAGAAAGCTCTATTTGCCAAACCTCTCTCTTCCTGTCACCTCGTCACCATGCCTTACTTCGTAAAAAAAAATTTGGCCCAAAAATTTATATTTACATGTACAGAGGAACCTCGTACAATTTAATCAAATTTAACCTAATTTAATCTAACCTTGAATTTAATTTCATTCCGGCACGGAATTTAATCCGTTTTGTAGTCACAAAACCAGAAAAAAACTAAGAAAAGCACAAATAAATGCAGAGGGATGCTTATCTTGCACGATAAAACAACACACTAGTTGAAGGCGTCAGAGAATTTGAGAGAACCAGCGAGAACGCTAGGAAGCACCTCATGGTTTTCTCGTTAACCGAGCAGAAGCTCGTCAATCGAGACAAATTTTCTGAGTGGGGCTTGCTCGTTACCTGAAATGTTTGTAGATGGGGCTGCTCGTCACCCGAAGTTCCTTTGTAATGACTAAATGTTAGTTAAGCTTCTCACAATAATAGCCATTCTATTTTCATCATCTTACACATTATTTAGCGAGGTTAGATTGATATCACCAGTGCATGCCTGCAGTATTTTAATGATACACTTGCAGTCATTTATAGCTTTTTTTCATGGCATTTATGGATGCTTGCATTAATAAATATTGTATGTCTTCCAAATTTAATTTTTATGATGAGATAAGTAGGATATTTATTTGGTAAAGTTAGATAGGAATATTTGTTACTTTTTGCCAGGTACAGTAGTTCAGACACTACCCAGCTAATAGGGATGGACCTCTTATTAACCAGACATCCACCCAGTTAATAGAAATAGAGAACCGGATATTTCTATGCCCAGATAATCAGAGAATCTGGATAATGGGGGTTACACTGTATTGTATTTACTTAATTTCTCTTAAAGCCAATGATAGCAAATATGTCTTTCTTTATGCCAGTAAATTAAAGTCATTATGGAAACTGTATAAAGCTTCACAAATGATCTCCACTTTTGTTTACATGTAAGTGCCTTTTGAGAAGTGAAATCTGGCTCTTGGGTCCTGCCTCCTAGCAATTAGAACTTCGTACATTTTTATCTTCAGACTGTCAAGAACTTTGTCATACTTGTAAGTATGCATTCCAGTTGCTTATCTGCACAGCCCAAGTACATATTAATATCCAACAACATAGTACTGTACTAACAACTTGTATCCATAGTTACTCATAATACTGTACACATTTACTCTTCTGATGAAAATTTCTAATAAATTATTATTGGCATAATTATTAATCACTTAATAATTAATAATTTTGTACATCTGTCCTATGTATAGCAGAGTGCAAATGCACAAAATGAGAATAATATAACTTGAATAACACTTTGTATACCGTGCAAGGCCTCACTAGTGTACTATTATTTACAAAATTATTTTGCTGTGTTGCAGTAGACAATTCAAGGGATGGATTTCAAGCTGTGCCTAACCAAGTGCACTGTTTGCTAATTCTCATAAGTAGATTACACATAAGTGATCCCATGATTAAATAAATCTTTTATCAGAAAACTTTATTTTAGTTGTTAGGTTAGTGTGGCAGCACTCGAATTTTCAGTATTACATTCTGAAGAAGTATTACGTAGAAGTGCAGGTCTTATGAGTTGAAACTTAGAGTACGAGTACTTAAGAGTTGAAACTGAAGAGTAAAAATAACTAACGCAGAGTACTGTACAGTATGTTAGTTTTTTGTGTGTGTTCAAAACCATCTGGGTGAAATGGATTTTGTTTTTAATTTTACAGGGGTGCATTGCATGGCCCCACAACTCCAAAATATTCTTGTTTGTGAGGAGACCATTATATATATATTTTTACTGTAGGGCAAATGGTTCTACAGTACTGTACTAGTATATGATGTACATTAGTTATTTTGTAACATGGATGTATTATATATGCTGATAAATAGACTGAAAAACTGCTTTGGTTGATGTGTTAAGAAACTTTAGCTACAAAAATATGTTTTTAGATGCCTTTTGAACTAATGAAATGGCATTTCTCTATGCTATATATACTCATTTGTAGTTAGACTAATGCATTCATTGACAAAATTAATACTTCTGACTAACAGATAAAACAAAACAAAAAAAAAGAGGCATTTGTCTAAAGTAAAAGTGCATATTTATTTATGCATTTCTTAATAAGTTGGCAATGAATTTTGTATGATTACAGATGTTATATTCCTAGTTATATAGTATTTTAATTTGTCTACTTATATTGACAAATTAAGCTAAAATGCTCATCATAATATAAATTGTTTTCTCTTGTCTTACATATGATTAAGGTCAAATTGTTATAGACATAACATTGATATATACTGGTGCTACTTTTCCCTGATTAGTCATACTGGGTAGTTTTTGTGTGGCAATCAGTCACCCACAGATTGTGATGAGACGTTATGGCTCACTTGAAGCAAAATAGCAAAAACCCAAATATTAGTTGGAAACTGTTCTGTAAAATTTTATGACATATTGACTCCAGTTTTTGCCTAACTCTGACTTTAGTTTTATCTACATCACTAATAAAGTACTTTGAATTTCCAGTACTATATTCCAACTAATAAGTGCAAAAACTTTTTTGTTAAGACAGATACTGTACTCTAGTTACTAAACTTTACTTACTGTAATTTAGCTGCTGTACTTGGAGTAATATTTGTATACAAGACCTGTTTTAAATACTGTGGAGATGCTAACAAGTTTTAGGCTCTCCGCAGAATTAACTACGGTATATATATACAGTACACATTATTATATTATTGTCATTCATGCTTGATGGATAGTTATCCATCCCAAACATACATAAAAAAGGGGTTGCATTTGAATAATAGCTAAATAAAATTATATGAAGCTACATATTAATCTGCTTTATTCGGTAAACACCAATGATATTTCCGACCACAACAACCTGACATGCATGTTGTCAATGTAAAGTCTCGGTAACAGACTGACCAACTACATAGTCTCCCCAGCTTGATGCCTTCGTATGACAATTATTTAATGTTAATCACCTCCTGTGGTCCCTGTTTCCCTTCACTACTTACCCCTCTCAGTACGGTTGTCTCGCTTACAAGATTCTCTTTCGGTTCGTGTTTCAAATATTTCTCCTCATGTCGTTCTGTCCTTGCCCCCATAGATGGGTCCCCCTCCTAAGTTTTGTAAAACTTTGACCCACATGACAAAAGCTTTTACCCTTCCTACAGTTCTGAAACGCCTCTTCCTTGAACACTTTTCTTCACACTCTCCCACTCCATTTCCATCTTCACTGATGGGTCTAAGTCTGTAGATGGGGTAAGCTGCTCTGTTGTTTTTCCTGACCTGCCTCCAGATACTAACATCTTCACAGCAGAACTTTGTTATTTTGTATGCTCTTTGTCAACTGCTTTCTCACTGTTAACCCTCCTTTATTTTTGTAGTTGACTCTTACAGTGCCTTTATGGCACCTTTAAGCCAGTCCATCCTGTAGTAGTCAAAATTCAACAGTCGCTGTTTCTCATCTCCAGTGGATTTAAGACTTGAGTTTTATTGGGTTCCCAGCCATATTGGTATGTCATTAAATGTGCGTGGGGATGCTGCCACTAAGGAGGCTATCTGCACTTGTCCCATCTCCTGTAAAGGTATCCCCTATTCCGACTTCTACCCAGTTATTCAATCCTTGCCCGTTGGCAGGATCATTGGTCTTCTGTTACCGGTAACAAATTGTGTGCTCGCAAGGGTAGTGTCCCCTTGGCCTTCCTCCTACTGCCATAACCGGTGGTGGGAAACAACTCTGGTGAGATTACGTATTGGCCATACACAATTCACTCGTGGGCACTAAATGGAGTGCCACTCTGCTCCTTATTGTCCAAACTGCATTGTCCCTCTTACAGTCGTACATATCCTCATTGAATGTCCGGACTTCCAGGACTTGTCTTGCTTTCCTACCATCCCTTGCCGTCAATTGTTCCTCGATAGAATTCTTGGCGATTCGGATACCTTCGATATTGTTCACCTTAGGCACTTTTGTTCTCATATTGGCATCCTTAGTGATATTTGGCACCCTATGAATATCCCGCACATTTGATGGTGCTACATAGCCTTCCCGGCTTGGTGCCTTTTTTTGACAATTACTTAATTCACGAAGTGCCGAACCAACAGAGCTGTGTGGGCCTGTTGTATCAAGCTCTCAAGTCAAGCCTGACCTCGGGCCGGGCTTGGGGAGTAGAAGAACTCCCAGAAACCCCATCAAGCAGGTATCTTTATGCATGGACTATGTACTGTTCACAAAGGGAGCCTTTGTGTCAATCAAGCATGGCCAGGGGTAGGGGAATTTTCGGTTGGAAAAATTATAGATGCCGTGCATATTTGTCAACTGATACAATACAATATGCAGAACCACATAACCCTGGAATTGTTTAGCAATAAACCGTTTTGTATATCAAGTACTGCACTGTATACATTTTCCCCTGGAAAAATATTTACCAAGAGCATAGTGTAACAAATAATTAGTGTATAAACTACAACATCTCCCTTTGAAATGATTCCAAATAACAGGAAAATTAAAACTACATTTATTTATTTTTTATTTTTCACGAGGCATATCAAGAATACAACACCTAAAAGCCAGTTCTGGTATAAAAATTGTGTTCAATAAGATAATTGTAAACCTTTCTTAATACAGTATTTATTTCTAGGCTTACTGATTAACTATTTTGACCCATAAAATGAATTTCTTAATAGATACAGCATTTCATTAATAATGTACTGTACTTGTAATACTAAATATTCAAAATAATACTGCACTGCAATTACAACAATAGCAACTTTGCTGATAATGAGAATCATGACACCGATTAATATCAGGATGTCATATATATTATAACATTAGTATAAGCTATTTTAATACTGTAATTCCTAGACTTGTGAACATTGAGACAGTACCAGTAGTGTAGATATGGCGCACAACAAAAATGTACAATAGTGCATTTCTTGTATTCCGAGGTTTGAGTCTCAATCCTGTCAAATTCTACACTTGGTGAGAATTTCAAAACTTGATGTAACTAAATCTTAAGTTTACACTACACACTCCATATTAAAAATTATTATTATTTCTATTAACTCCATATTTAACTGTTTCCTTTAATGCTTATTAGATTAGGTAACAAGATACTTGGCAAATTCTTTTCGTACTTTTATTCACTGTATATTACTTTCATAGTTATTTTATTCTGCTGTTATCACCTGCTTACTATTTCCAATTATATACAAATGTCTCTTTCTGATTTAACCAGTATTAAGAACAAAGATAGAAATAGTCTTTCAGATGACAGTGGAATCTGTGTGTATCTCGAGCACAGCTTAGAATTATTTTAAGAGTACAAAGACTGAGAAATGCTGCTCTGAAATAACAATTAAGTCTTGAATTATATATCCCCTATACTTCCATATTTACTTATATACCGCTAATAATATGAACATAATTGTTTTAGCAGTCAGTTTGTGTGACTTAGTCAATTATTTTCAATAATGGCTAAATGCTAGTAGACTAGGCATTACAAAATAAATACAAGGCATGGCAAATATGCATCTAAATATAATTAAGAAACGGTACAGCTTACCTTATGTAACTGAACAGATACAAGTCACATCGTACACAAGGCGATTGATTCGCCAACGGATTTTAAGTCGCCTAATATAAATCAAGCCCAACACATCTAACTTAAGCTAAAAAAAATAGTTTTTTTAACAAACGGAAATAAACTTTGTCAAATTGTCTTGTATACGATGTGACCAAACCAGGCTGAACAATAATAAATGATATAAAACATCAGACAAAACACAATAAACATCTTATATAACAAAACAGTGATTAAAATAATAACACTAATATTTCTGTGCAATGTTTACTTTTATATATATTACACTATTATTTATCTTAACTGTTACTTTAGTTTATATTGCTTTAAAAACAATTACACAAAACTGTACACTCTACTTCCATATTAATGGAGGTAAAAACATCTGAGAAACATTGCCAAAGGATGAAAAAAAATCATAAAAATAATAAGGCATTTCTTTGGAGTTTGAGAAAATTGTTAGTGATATTACGTGCAAAATACAATGCACAGAGAGAGAGCAATTTCACTCAAACCTTGCATCTATTTGAGTGGACTTTGCATGCATCTGGAATCCTTTTTTTGTACAGTATTATGAAAACATTAAATATTGTAGATAAATTTACGACTTTTTGCCTTTCAAAACCATAAAAATATAAGTATACATATATTGTATCTCCTTACTTCCATTTCCACATGAACTCCTCCATCTAGGTATAAAATCCAAAGTTCACTCCAAGATAACAGCAAGTGGGGACTATAAATAAGAATTATTCGGATGTAGCCATCATCGAGTACCCTGAACTTGCATTATATGAGACATGAAAACTATTTCTTAAGTGTCCATGAAAAGAATGATCAAGTAGCAGATAGTAAGGGCTTTAAGATGAAAGTGACAGCATTTATGAGTAGTGCAATAAGTACTCTGATTTTTTACCGGTTCTATTTACCGTATCTTCTTGGTGTTAATCTTTATCTCTTTTACAATCTTAGTTTAATCTTCATCTTCACCTTTGAAATCTAGTGTAAACCTTTATCTTCCCCCCTGTAATCTTGGTGCAAACCTTTACATTCATCCAATTCATTACAATTAATTTACAACATTTTTCAACTTAAAAAGCACTTGAAGCCTTATTATTATTATCCAATTCTAAATTAAAGTAATTTCCTACCAATGTTTTATCAGTTACATTTTTATAATTACAGTATAACACTTGACTGGCCCAAATCTAAAAGGAATAAATGACAAACTACCATCTGAAATAAACATTAATTAGCATTTTTATTTCCAAGTTTCTCATAATTCTCTTTTCTCTGTATACTTCAAAACATATCAAATATACAGTATACACGTAAGAAAAATTCTCAACCAAATAATTTATAAAGGAACAATACTTACATATATATATAACCATAAAAAAAAAAAAGCAACAAGACAGAGAGAGCAGCTATTTACAATATACGTTAACAGCTTAGTGTGACGTTACTGAGCCTCCACCACAACCCAGCTATGAGGTGCTTTGTTTGATATATCTCAGCTGGAGAAACTTCACTTCAGTATGGTACTGTATTTTGATCTTTGTCTGCTAAATATGCATTTCATTTTCCTTTACCACATGAATCAACTTTGAAATACATGCAGCACTACCTCGAAATACAGAAGCCTATAATACAGCACTTGAGCAAATACAGTACTGTACATTGAAATATTACATTTATTATAAAGCAAAGTTATGAAAATGTTACTTACAAACTGTAAAAGGACAAAAATGTCACCAAATCTTGACTTCATTCATTCACTCATTGGTAATTTACAGCAACATAAATGATATGATCATGTTTTAAGCTGAAGTCGAGTGCTATCACCTTTTGCATCATACTCTATTTACAGTACTTGACCCATCTCGCCCACAAGCATTAGCATACTGCGTTTGAGTTTTTTATTTCTTGACGTGTTCACACTATTACGTAATCCTGCGGGCTTTAACGATAAAATGATTTAGATGAGAATGATAAATGAATTGCATTAAATGGATAATAATATCGAATGTAAATTAAATTAACCAGAACACAAAATTTTTGGAAGATATTAAGATTGCATAAAATAGTACATATGGTATTTTAATGAAAGACTGAAGATTATACAAACCTCCAATATTTCAAGTAAAGAAGAAAATGCTGTGGAGTGAAAACTAGTTTCTACAGCTGATGGATACATGTTGTCTGAGGTATAACAATGCAAATGGTTAATTTGTAACTACTAGCTTCATTCTGCCCCCACTCTTAAATGAACAAAGGAAATGTTTTTCTCAGCGTAAATATTACATTCAAATTTTTCGCACTCTACAGTATTTATTTTATATACAGTGGTACCTCCGTTTATGAATGCCCCTCTTTACGAACTTTTTGGGTTACGAACCCGATTTCTTCGGAAAATTTGAATCGGGTTACAAACTTTACCTCGGGATACGAGTTTGTTGAGAAGCGTATGGCCGACCTAGCGTGTGGCGGCACGTCAATCGCGCCTCAGTTTCCCAGTGCCTCCCGCCTGAATTCTTTGCAAGGATTTACAGGGTTTTTTTTTTGGATTTTTGGCTATTTGAACAAAAAGTTATTATATATCTCACCATGGGTCCCAAGAAAGCCAGTGGTAAGGTTCAAGGCAAGAAAACACACGTGAGAATGACCATAGAGGAAAAACAAGATATCATTCGTAAACATTAAAATGGTACACGTGTTGTTGAACTAGCTAGGCAGTATATCATTTTCGGATTACGAACCATCTCCAGGAACGGATTAAATTCGTAAACTGAGGTACCTCTGTATTTCTAAAATCTACCAAGATCCATCAATTTTCAATTGATTAGGCCAATTCAGGAAAACCCATATGAGAAATAAAATGAAATACAGTAGTCTGTGTTCCTTAATAGGTTACTCTTACTGATGTTAGTTGAGTTAGACATACAGTATTTACACTATGGTTTCTCTACACTGCCTGCCACATGCTTAATCTCAATGCTACCAATACTCATTAAAGTAACTGTTAAATATTATTTTCCATCATTACCTTAGTTGTCCACCTCTTAGAGGAAAGCTTATCTCTCTGCATCAACTATATCTGCATTATTTAGACAGTTTGCACAGACAAATACCCACAGAACACCCTTGAAAATCTGAATTCTATTTTCCAGCCTCGGTGCAGCTTTGGATAAAATCCTAACTTCCTAACAATTTTGAGTTTTTTTTTTTTTGGGGGGGGGCCTATATCACAAAATTCAACATATCTTTCTTATAGCAAATCACATACAGTAATACATATTTCTGCATATTCAGACATACAAATAATACTGTATATAAACAATTATGAGATTTAATGAAAATTACTTTGTAAAGAGATGTCATTGCATTCCCCTTTGGAAATTTTTTGTAAGGAGTAATCTAGAGAGTGGATTTGATCCCTTCTCATATAATGGATCCTTCTAAACAAACTGGATTTAAAGGATCACTACATGCTGAACTGTGTATGTGAAATACTTGAAGCACTTATTATGTCAGTAATACATTAACCTTCTCTTAAGACATAAACAACCTAATTCCCATATACTGTACATTTTTCAATGTACTGTACATCCTATGCCTTGAATATTTCTTGGCATACATCAGGATAGTCCTCAGAGAATCTCTTCTTAACACAATTTCACAAAATTATATTTTTGCTCGTTATATAGCAACTCTCAAACTCATTCCTCTATTAATGCAGCTGAAAGGAAACTCACTTTTATGATATTTCAATTAGAAAAAAATATTAATGAATTAAAATTTTGATAAACAGTAAGACATTCAGTACTTCCATTATCTCGAAACATTGTTTTCTAGCACTAATTGATCGAGAGCAAATGCAAAATTAACGCAGCATTCTATGCACAGTACTGTGTGGTTTGAGTCTGTGCGTGCAGCAGATAGCTGTTGTGGCCTTTAGTGTCATTACAACCAAGAAAAGAAACTTCAGTGCAAGATACCATAAGAGCTTCCTTTTACTCATACTTATAAAAGTTAGCAACCTGTATACTCTAAATAACTAAGACAACTAACGGGGTGAGAATAGCTTGAGCTACCTCATCCCTTTGTGTGTATTTTACCTCAATAAACTTATTTCAATTTCAATTTCACTGACACATACCAATTGCCTGTTAACAAATTAGAAACATCAAGCTTTAATTGTTTTCAGCATACCATATATCAATTAAATGTTAGTTTTGTGAAAGCAATCATGGGCTGAGATGTAACTATGTTGATAGTATGTGATGAGTGACCATAATATCACTAAATATTTCAGAAACATCTCCTAATTAGCACAGACTAACCTAATTTACATCACACACAATAATAACTGCTCATCAATACCTAATGTAGGTTATGAATATGATGCATATTCATAACCTATGGTTATGATGCATATTTCCAAAATATTCAGTGATGTTATGGACACTCATTGGATTAGCAACATAGTTATGCCTCAGTTTTGTGAAAAGCTAACCTAGGCTAATATGTAATTGATATATGGCATGCTGAAAACATATTGCATTGGATTATCTCATCGTTAAGTTTCATATCCACTGCTGTTGTCCACTCTGTTAAACATCATTATTTTAGACAAGTTTTATATTTTTTACATTAATCTTGCAAGTTGCGTAAACAAAAAATCAACTTAATTGAATCATATTTATGAGTGGTACCTTAGGTTATGTAACTGCCAGCTAAATGAATCTACTGTAGTGGTTGTTATATTAAATATCCCAAATAGAATCAGTCCTCAGTTCAAAAAAGAAATTCACACCCATACATTTTGCTTTAACAGCACAATTTCAACCGTACGATAATAGAATTCACCCTCATGAAGGACAAGCTGATGGTCAAGGGTTATGCAGTAAAATTATTATTTTGGTGCAAGATGTCAACATATTCTGGCGTGATCTGATCAAATGATAATTTGACAATTTCTGCATTTTAAAATTACATTCTAACATGGCACCTCTCAAGCATTCTGCATTTCATTATGTATTTACTTTTTTGGCTTCAAAATGGCACGAATATTTAATTAATAATAGTGTTCAGGTACATTATATCATTTTCATGGATTTTTGGATGGCTCAATTGTTCCCATTTTGTAGTAGGCCCCTTCAGTAGTTCCCTGGAGCTTATGCACTGTTGTCATTCTCTTCCCCTTCAACCTTTCCTTATCATTTTTGGTGAATGCGGCAAGTTCTAGAGGGGTCCTTTAGTTACTGACACTTGGATTCTGCATGCTACTCATAGTGTCCTTGATCGTCAATTGTGTCTCATGTTCCTAGTTCTAACACCAAGTTCTTCCTTGTCATCTGCAAGGTGGCTTGGTTCAGCCGATCAGAGTGCAATACTTCTCCATTCTTACCTAAGTTCCTTCTTCCCCATTGGGTGTTTGGGATTTAGTACTGGCAGTTCATGAGTAAGGTGGCTGGCTGGCTGGCTGAGACCCTATGTGACTAGGGCTGCCATCTTACAATCAACAGGTTCATCAAGGTTTGATTGTTCCTCGGCACCTATGCTCATGTGCTCCTCCCCCCCTCCCCTCCCTCCCCGAGTTTTAATTTCTAGTTCGCAAGCTCTGGAAAGCTACTGGAGACCCACCAGAAAAGGATGTTATATTACATTCAATACCATATTTTTCTATATACAGTAACCTTAACTTCAAATTTGATCTTCACAAGGTTTTCTAGGAATGCATACACAGAACAAACTGAGTACCATCTGTATATACTGAACAATTTTCTTTTTAGTATCCAATAAATTACCATCACAGAATGCCTAAGTAATTATTATAATGGACATAAATTTTTAATGCATCATTAATTACAACTTTAACTGTAAATGAAACTGAAAATGAACACTGAAGTTGAACCTGTACTTGACACCCTATTCAGTAACTTTAAATGAATGATTATTACATGTTCTCCAAGTTCACAACATAAACTTAAGTACTGCAGTACTATAAATAGTTACCAGAGTATTTAAAATGTTGATAAAACCGTCCTCTCCTGGCTTTGGGGTCCTTTCATCCATACAACATTACCAAAACTTTTGCTATGTACTTCTTCAGACAAAGATCATGGACTGGCACTGGCCCCTGGCTATTTCCAGAATGTTTGCCGTGCCTGGTTGGTGGAGGCTCGTGGATGTCAAGATAGAGGGGTTGCAAGGTCACCCAGAATTTCTTTTTTTATCTGCAGGAAAATATAATTTAAATATTAAATAACTTAGAAAAGCAGAATGTTTATTGTACAGAACTATCACACAACCTGGTACTCGACTATTCACACTGGTCAATGCCAAGTCAGCCATTAGGGCTTCATCTCTAACTACAGACAGCATACACCAATTTTGATCCATCCTGGACCCTTATCAAGTGCAAAGTCATCGCTACTGTGATTCGTGGTAGAGAGAAATTCAACTCATTGCAGCGAATACAGCAAGCCTTCCACCCTTCCAGCCACCATAACTATGGCTAAAAGAAACAATGCAGTTTACAAACCCTGAGAGGTGCACACGATAGCCACGATCGACCTGTTAGCATCTCTCCCACAAGCGTCCAGGTATCCAAGCTGGGATTATAGCACTCTATTGTGTCATGGAAGTGCTCCCATCCATCTTCTCCTCCCAGGATGTAGATCTTTCCATCCACTACAGCTACCCCTGCAAAATTCAGAGTACTACATGTGGTATGACCTTCAATTGTCGACAATACAAATATGCACAATTAAATCCGAGAAAAAATTAAGGTATGCGTGTGCCTCTGAAGTCCAGGGATGGAGGTTCAATCCCATTGTGCTGCTTCAACTAATAAGTACAAATACGCATATGGTATAATGCGAAGAGAAACATGGCTTCAATGCAAAGAGATACATAGTTTTAATGTGAAGATGATCTAGAAGAGTTGTTATTTCATAGAGAATAAAATTAAAATTGACTCAAGAAATACTGTACAGACAATACAGTCTTTGTAGCACACAGTACTTGCACTATTGCAAGGTAGAATGCAACAGAATTTCTAATGCCGAGGATCGTATACAATTTAAATTTTGACATTTTAAGCTTTACAAATGAAGATCTTAAATACACTACCAATTCTAACAGTATTAAAGTTATGAAAAAGTATTCTCAAAATCTTATCACTTGTATGATAAATTATGCAATATCAGTATGTATCAGAACCAGTCTCATCATAAATTTATCTTAATACCTTGGTCAATGAAGTTATTTACTGTATTAGACTTATCAAGCAAAGCAGATCAAATTTTAATACAATATACAGTAGGTGCTGCATAGTACAAAGCAGGAGAAAAAAAAAGATAACTGAAGTACACATAGCACATGATATAAAACTTGAGATTGCATGCATAATACATTGCTGAAAAAGGTAAATTGGACACTATCAATATAATTCTTGTAACTGTCAGTTTCCACTGTATTTAAATATATTTGAAGAAAAACTGTAACTTATGAAATACCAGCACTATGTGCAAGTGCTCAAATCTAGACCTGTTGTCTTATAATATTTTGTCTTGTGTAGCAGTAAATACGAGCAGCATCCACACTGCAATAAGATCTAATTTAATTTCTCCAATTAAGCAAAATTGTATGTTAATTTTGTTAATAAATATGTTCATAATAAATTAGCAAGACACACACCTGGTCTGTAGCGACGTTCACACATGCCTGTCATAGTTTCCCAAGTCTTGTTGACCGGGTCAAACTTCTCCACTTTATTAGTATTCTCAGTTGAAGCATGCCACCCTCCTGATGTGGAAATTCAATATATAGAGTAATGCAAAAAGCCTTATTAGACCAATGATTAAAACTAGCACTCAGTACCAATACAGGGTCTGCCACACCAATGATTAAAAAGAACACTCGATACCGATACAAGGCCTTCGTGAACATACACAAAGTATTTACATCACACTTTCATTTATTAACTATTTTAAGTGATTCAGTGGGTGAAGTTGACATACAGAAATTCTATCTGTGTTTATAAAAAAGCTTGGTAGATAGAATATTTCAATGCCAGAGATACCCTTTATGGGAGTAAGGTGTCCCCCATATAGCTACCTAAGGGAGCAATGGTGTCGAGATATTCTTCAGGTGGCACTGGCTGGTCAAACTACATCACAGCTAGAAAAGTCAGGTTAAGGCCCTCCAAGGGTAGCATCAGCTCGTTAAGGCACTTAAAAGTATGTGTGTGTGTGTACACATACACACCTTCAGAATTATTTCACATTTACTCCTTTACATGATTGTGTAGCAGCTCTGCCCTTTCAGACTTTTCTGGAGGGTGTTGTATGGTTTCTTTCTGTTTACCTCAATGCTACTCTAAGCAATTCTCATTCTTGTTGTTTGTAAACACAGTTTGGTTAGTAAATACCTTATGCAACTAGGGTTCTCTCAATGGGCTGCTTTCTTTTTCTTGTCTGCCTTCCTATGGGCCAGTGTTATGCACATACAGTACTTCTCACAAAGCTCAACAGCGTACCAACCCAACTTCGCATTTATTCAACATACGTACACATGCATGAAATAAAATATATACCAGATCTCATGAATTGTACAATTATATAGTCCAGAATCAAACCTATGATGTAGATAAACCCATGAAGTACTGCTGCTGCAGAGCCACTTCGTGGAATAATCATTGATGGAAGCTGTTCCCAGGAGTCCGTGTGGGGGTCATACATCTATGTGAGAAAAATGTTCACATTATATTTAAAAAAAGTCAACTTTATGCAATTTGTTTTTTTTTTAAATATAATTTGATTTAGCAAGTACAGTATTGTAGTTCACTTTATAAAATGGCAACAAAGTGATTATAAATTAATCTATCAACTAAAGATGTGTAGAGGTACAGTATAACAAAGATTCTTTGTGTGCATGCAATTACAAAGCTACCCAATTCTTCCTTGGAAAGATATTCTCAAATTGAACAAATCAAGAGATACAATTACATACAGATATTACTGGATATTGCAGAATGTTTCTTTATTCTCAAGCCATGAAAGCTGCATATACTGTATTCCTATTTGTACTTCAAACATTGATTCATCAACATTACAAAACACACACCATCTACTTTACATTTTTTTATCTTAACTGTTTATTATTCTCGTCTTAATATTCTTACTTTACCACTAGTCTCCAAGACGTACTAGCTTCTAATACACCTAAATACTAAGGATAACTTTTACAACTGAAATATATATGCACCTATGAAGGGACTTTAGAGACAAAATAATTATTAAATACAGAAGATTAATAAAAGCAAGAGTCCTCTGTGCCTCACTGCTCATTAGGATCAATTAATAGTTTTATCACAACAGCTAAATTGGGAAAATCCGAAGGAGCCGTGATGAGGATTCAAACCTATGCGCTGGGTGTTCCCAGACACATGCTCTAGACAACTAGGCCACGACATGGACAAAAGAATCGCGTCCTTTTGACCCTGAGGATTTAAGGTCAAACCAGGAACCCCTGAGGATTCTTCAGGAATCTGAGGGTGCAGTAGTACCCCAGGTTGCAATCCTTTTGACCATGTCATGGCCTAGTTGTCTAGAGCGTGTGTCTGGGAACATCCAGCGCATAGGTTCAAATCCTCATCATGGCTCCTATGGATTTTCTCATTGATGGGACCACGTTAGTGAGATTATTCTCTGTGAATAGCTAAATTGTTACTCAATAGAATTTATGCATTTACCTTTCTGCAAATCGGTAACAAAATTATAAACACAATAAAAGTCAAGCTGAATGTACAGTATTACTGTATATGAAAATCTTTTATAAGCAGGACAATTGGTTGCTTTCTTAAGTAAGGTCTTTTTGTTCCTTGGACAAGGATGTTGCACACAAAGTATATGTTGACAACACTCTGCACATACCAAAACTACTTGTGTCCAGCATAAATACCCCATGTTCTTAAGGCACCATGAATGTAATAGTTAAAGCTAAGAGAGTACCATACAGCTGGTGCACAACCAAGCTAGAACCGAGAGAACCCGTTGTTCTCTCTAGAGTTAGCTTAGAGACATACAAATAACTGTATACAGGCACAAAGAAACAGGTTTCTAAGGATAAATGCAAGTCCTTTAACTCAGGTGTTTAGCCTGTGCTTGCCTAAATTGCATATTGAACTGGTCAAGAATAATGTGAGGATTGGAGTCAGAAAATCCAATCATTTTATGTAAAGATGTTCCACCTGATGGAAGTCTGGGATAGCGACCAGGTGACTACTCTTAGCCATTTGTCTGAGATAACAACCACTCTTAGCAATTGCTAAGAGTGCTTGATAGACCCCAAGATCCTTGGAAAGATCCCTACCGTACCAGTACAGAATATCAACCTGCACTGATTACATGAAAATTGCCCAAGGGAGACACCAACTATGTAGTAGAGCTTAGGAAATACTCTTAATATATGCTGAATATTACAACTACTGTATTTGCTTAACATTGCAATTTAAAAATAATGCCTTTGCAAACCACTTACAAAATCAAATTGTCATGCATTTACAATTATTATCAATACAAATTTACGTACTTGCACAAGATCAATCCCATCACCATCTTCCAGAATAGCACCACCACACACATAAAGCTTTCCTTGACAGGCAGCAATAGCTGGGGAAGTAAGGGCCAATTTCATGGAAGCCACGGGACTCCACGAGTTGATGCGAGGATCGTAACGTTCTACATCAGTCAACCTATTTGATCCATCCCAACCCCCAACTGCATAGACATAACCGTCTAGTGTTGCTGAACCTATAAAGATCACATAAACATGAACATTGAGAAAACAAAACATCATTTTCTCAACAAGCACACGATGTACATCCACAACATATATGTCGATGGTGAATACGTAGCTCATGGCACTTAACGAGAATACTGTAGTCCACAAAAAGAAAGGCAGAAATATATTATAAAAGAAGCTGTGTATGATATCAGACTGACATGTCATTTTACCTAGTTACCTAGTTCTGATCTGGGCTTAGACATGGGTGCCAAGTCATGCCACTCGTCCAAGACTGGGTCATAACGCCACAAACATCGAGTCACTGTACCATCGGGAAACTCTCCTCCAGCCAGATACAGGATATTTTCTCCAGATACAACCAAACCGTGCTTGCTAATATAAACAAACAAGATCAATATTACAAATTGTAGTTTTATATTTTATGAAATCAAACTCAAAAAGCCATTATGTGCTACATTAATTTTCTACATAAATGGGTCCACAAACTTTGCCCCATGGTTCAATAACCTTGTTCACCAACCTTGGCCAGTAACATTCCAAATAATCTGGTTATGTAGTTGTGGTAAGGGAGATGAAGTCAACTCTAACTAGAACCACAGAAAGATCAATTCATTATCATACAAAAGAATGAACATTAGTCAACAAATCCCCTCCAAACAAAAATTTGAATTCAACAATGCCAATTATTTCTTTTCTAAGTACAGATTGGGCTATCAACTGGAACTCTATCTTGTGGCAGCACAGCCACCACAACAGATGCTAATGAATCGGTAGCCATGCTTGTCGTTAATCGGCACTCCTCACTGTCTACCTCCAGCTCGGCAGTAGTCACTAATTACAAGTTGTCCATCATTTTATCATATGTTACTGTCCCTATGCTTTAATATTCACTTCATGGTGTATATCCATTGTATACATAACACTGTCTAGTGCTATCCACCTCCAGCTTTATTTTGATTTTGTTTGGGTCTTGTTTAGGTGCGTTATCTTGAGATCTTGAGATGATTTCGGGGCTTTTAGTGTCCCCGCGGCCCGGTCCTCGACCAGGCCTCCACCCCCAGGAAGCAGCCCGTGACAGCTGACTAACTCCCAGGTACCTATTTACTGCTAGGTAACAGGGGCATTCAGGGTGAAAGAAACTTTGCCCATTTGTTTCTGCCTCGTGCGGGAATCGAACCCGCGCCACAGAATTATGAGTCCTGCGCGCTATCCACCAGGCTACGAGGCCCCTCGTGTCTCAGACATAAACCTTGACATTGGGCACAGGTTACCCTTGACTTATTTGTTTGGGTGACATTTTGTTCCTTCTTTCCCAAGCAAACTTGGGTGGCCTGAACAATAAGCGAGGTTGTTGGATCCTTCGGCCCTGTCGTGTTGGTGGTACTGCTGTCTGGTAGCAGTCAAGGTAGTGACTGATTGCCTAGCTGGTAAGGAGCAAGGAAAATCACCAAGAGTGTTTGATTTTAATAAAAATTTAATGAGGGTTTAGCAAATCTAATATCTGTTGTCGGTTTTGTATGATACTAGTTGGGCTCATGGTGGTCACTAGTTAGATTCAACAAATTATATGACCAAACAATTTATAATGTTACTGGTACATTACGTAATAGTGAGTGGACCCGTCATTACACTTTGGTTAGCAGAATGTCTTTGTGGCTCTATACAAGACACTGGCTTCTTGCAGCACCCATGAGTCCAGCTCAAGAAGTATTTCCACTTCACACAATACCCTGATTTTTAATTTACTTAATTCCTTATCTATTACTTTTAAATATATTGAAATATGTAAACATTAAATATGATCAAAAACAATTAAATCTACATTTACATCTATCTGGACAGAAAAATAAAAGATTCCACAGATTTAGAGCCTCATTTAGCACAAATATACTAAAAGTAGAGCATAGACACCAGTGTTAAGTGAACACACCTGACAGCAAATGGAAGACAAGAAAGGCTTCTCCAGCAGTGCGCAAGAGGATCAAAACATTCCACTGAGCGCAGCACCAGTTTGTTGTCTTCACCGCCCACTGCCACTATCACCTATCAAAATGATTGATTTTACCAATGTTTTCTACAATGTGAAGCTTAGCAGGTATGGCTAACATTTTATAATCTAGCTCGATATTTATTATAGGAATGTTATTTTGTGCTGTAGTAAAGTGTTTCAAGCTAACCAACACAATTCCCTGTAGCTACAACTTAACCCGAACCAAAGTTGGGTTTGTTCTCAACTCGCAGTCATGACTACAAAATTCGCATCCCAGACAGGACAGAAATGGTTGGGCAGATTTCCTAATACCTAATGCCTCTGTTCACCTAGCAGTAAATAGGTACCGTGAGTTAATTAAATGTTTTGGGCTACATCATGAAGTTTGGTAAGTGCATTTGTCACTTGGCTAGTCATTTAAATACCATTGGGCCTGGCTAGTAACTCACTGGGTGACCATACTAGCTAGGATGACCTCGATAAGCCTAAGTGGTACAATAGCCTATGATACAAATGGTTCTCTCTGAGCTCAAGATTTATCCAGAGTATCATCTAAGAAATGTGTCGCATTCCTTTACATGCTTTAAAAAATGTTACAATAAACAATGTTAACCCTTCATAAAATCTTGCTAACATTAATAATTATAAACAGGGCAAACATTAATAATTATACAAGTTAATTAATAACCAACAAGCTACCTCAATATAATTGTCTCTAGAAATTAATAATAGATTTACAGTCAGACCATCTTGTTGACAGAGGTTAAATTCATTATTAAAAATATATAACATCACTATTTGTATGTAGATATCTTGCATTACATTATTAATACGTTTCAATAACAATTTTTTTTTTTTTTGTAGCCAAGAGGTGCTAGTGAATGCTAACTTCACCTGCAGGCAACTTACCGTTGTCGTGTTTGTGTTCCGTCTGTGACGGGTGCGTGGAGATGTTAGTTGGTGGCGTCTGTCGGGAAGGAGATGGTAGAGCCTGGCTTCCTCCACTATCACACGGCACTCTGGCGATGACCTCACGGCCATTTCCCCTTCCACAACATCCACTAAAAAATACGGACTAACAAGTGCCAACCTCACGCACTCCAGAGCCTGTATCGGAAATTTTATAAGTAACATGTAAGTTTTATCACCATAACAGTCTTATTAAATACAGGCAGATATTATTCAACTCAAAATAATTAACGGAGACGAGTCACATTATGGAAGCCGTATCAAAATATAATACTGTACAATATACAGTATACAATTTACTCGTCTATAGTAAGCAACTATAGACAATTGCTTCTTTTCATACGTACATAATATAGAACTTGGAGGGAGTTATCAAGGGGAAAGCGCCAAGCCATTACGACTATATAGCACTTGGAAGGGGGTCAGGATAAGGATTTGGGATGGGACGGGCAGAAGGAACGGTGTCCAACCACTTGTGGACGGTCGGGGATTGAACGCCAACCTGCATGAAGCGAGACCGTTGCTCTACTGTCTAGATTAATTACACCAAAATAGATGTATAATAACCATATTTACATTTGAATGTAAATGAAGTAGTGACAACTAAAATCAACATCATGATAACTTCATTACCCCCAGAAACAGATGTATGGCAAACTGCACATTATGGGGTTAAGAATCACAATCCATTTGGTGCATTTGTTAACTACTGTGAAAATTAATTCAAAATATATGAATTAATGTCATTATCAGCTGGCAATCTATTGTTTGTGAAATAAGTCATATACTATCATATATTATACGTTAAACAATGCTTTACTCTCGGCTCACCTTGTAGAATGTGGGTGCTCTTGTGGAGTAAGAATGATGGAGCCAAGCAGTTGTAGCATCAAACACATGCTCCTCTCTGTCTACCTCCAGTTCATCTGCAGATATAATCTCTACCACTTTTTCTACTGGTAGATTAAGCCACTCTTCACCTCCCATCACCCGCGTAAAGTTTCTGTATGAGAAATAATTTAATTTTCACAACAGCTACGTATATCTTGCCTGCATTTTTTGGAAGCAAGCATGTTTATGTACAGCTCAGTTTCTGATAACCATATCCAAAACAAACACAAACCTCTAATCATTTATGTATATATTTCTTGCTACAGTATCTCGTTAATTTTTTTTTTGCCCAATTAATTATCTTCACAACCCTTTCCACACTACATGCATCTGTATTTTTATCCTCATGATAAAACACATAAAATGAATGATATTTACAAAAAAAAATACTGCAAAAGCATTATAAACTAGTGGTTTTCAGAAATAATAACCATCAGTCTCAACACGTTAGTTGGATTAGTGTAGTTCTAAATGGAAATTTATAAATCATTTGGACACAGTACGTTGTAACGAGAGACTGGGCTGCACCTTTACTTATATTACTATAATGCCAGTATATGTATAGGTTTTTGGACTAATTATCAACCGTGGTTCATCCACTTAATGTCTATGCAAAATTCGCAACAGCTTCCCCCTTACAGAATCTGCACAATAAAAGGCGTGTTTATTTTGTCCGTAGTCATACCTTAAGGTATACGCTTTAGCCTTTCTAGTAAGATCATGACAAGCATGGGCCTCAGCAAAGCAGTGAATTCCGACACAGTTCGTGGCATCGATGTGGCGTTCAAGGAAGCGGCAACAAGCTTCTCTGACAGCAGCCACCTCCAAAAGATTCGAGGCACTAAGAAGGGCCTGAAATGAGGGAGTATTACATACAGGTACTAATGGAATATAGTTTGATGTATCACATAATCCTCATGTTAAAAAGGCAAATTCAATTGAACAAAAATGTAATTTTGAACATGCAGACGATGAGTCACAATAACGTGGTAATACTCAGTTTTAATACTTAAAACTATATGAAATGTAAGTTAGCATATTTGAATTGTTAAAGAGATTTAGCAAATTATTTACTGTTTTTAAACATTATTTAGAAAATACAGTTTTTAGTAACAGTACAAATATAGCAAATAATGCTCACAATAGTAGCAAAACACAGGATAACATGTGAGCAAAATTGATTACATAATGCTAATTATGAACAGGTTTTAATATATGAGAGATCCATTCCTCATGTAATTATTGACAGCATTATCTAAATTACAAAACACATTAGGTGTAAATGTGTAATTTGTTATAAATATGCTGCATGTCTTCTATAATTCCATTTATAGGTAACAAAATATAAAATACTGTATAAGCCTTTCATAAGAACATTAACGCAAGTTACCTGGACATTACTTTCCGTTATCATGATGGTGGAAGTGTAAGCATAGTCAAGGAGTTGAGACACCATGCCAGGATCAACACCACTCAGTGTGATATGCTCTTGCTGTGACTCTGCCAAGTTACTTAAAAACATTGCCTGCAAAGAAGGAAATAACTAATGTACAGTACTGTATATACAAATGCAGAGAATAAGTCACAATAACATGACTGAAAACAAATAACCCAACCCACACATATAAAATGAAAGTGAAAATTTGATGAGTATATTGTGTTAACTGTACACATGATACGCTGTTTAAATACAGTACATCTTTATAACTTAAATGCATTATTACGAAAATTAACAATTCTTGAGGGGGTTGGCCAGATGCAGATTTGTCTCAGGAATGTGTGAGAAGATTGATGACTTCCCTCAGCAAGCACGTACAAGTGATTGAAGAATGAAAAATGAGAGAGTAAGGAGCAAGTTAGGAGCAGTGATTTGTGTAGTGGGCTTGCAACCCAAGTTCGATTCTTGGGTAGGAGCAACATTTGAGCAAGTTACCTTACATCTGATTATCTAACAGTAAACAGGTACAGTACATGGGGAATTAAGTAATTGTTGGGGGTTGTAATCTGGGAAATGTCAATCGTTGACATAAGAGGGACCGTAACAGGCATAACATGATGCCTGTCCCTGACAATGGGAAACCATTACCCAGTTCCACATTTTAATGGAGTGGGGAGTTTGTACCCATTATTTAACTGAATGTACATAATGTATTATGTCACTATGTATTAAGTTATACTGCATCCAAATTGTGCTGTTATCACAGTAACATTCTTTGGAAAATAAATTATATTTTTTCAATAACTTTTGCCAAAGAACTGAACACATGTTGCTTACCCGGAAGTACGGACTGAAGGATGCTAACACAGATCTATGCACAGGGAAAGTCATTCCATCCACACACAAAGTCACATCACAGAAATGTCCACTTTTTCGTAGATCATTGAGGCCTGAGAGTACCTGAAACAATGAAGTTAGAATTTAACCTAAATATGCAGCAAAACTTGTTTAATCAAATGGATAGTATTCAAAGGGGATAAATATATAAACAAGCACTGGTAGATATTGGATATCAAACTTGTAAATACTTTAATATTTATATTACCAGGATTATATAATCAGATACTGTACTGTAATTCCATTTTCAAGAATACTATGCTTGACAGCTCTACAACTCTCCTACAATATCACTAATCTTAATACTAAGAACACTTCACAATGTTCATCAACTCACAATCTAAAAAGTCTAAGGGGAAAAAAATATCAAAGTTTTTTTCAGTTTAAAGAAGCCCATTTTGCAGGTAGTGATTACATTGAGACACCAAACCCCCTCTCACACCTGGATAGTTATCTAGATATTTGTGATGGTCTGAAAGCATATTATGTTTCCAATAACAGTCTACTTGCAAATTGGCTAGTACACTTTTGTCTTAAACAGGTAAAATCTTAAGCCCCCAAGTGTTAATCTCCGGCATGTGTGTGGTAATTTTGGAGTAGATATTCTTGCATGTTTTTGTAGATATCACTCAAGATCTGCCCCTTTCCCTCATACAATGTATGTTGAAATTATTATAAAGTCAGCAACTAAGTGACTACATGGCCAGATTACAACAACATTGGGGATACTTCAAGAAGATAAACGAATGCATTTTACAAAAATAATACACATACAGACACCATAAATTTTGGAAGACAACATTTATAATTCTGGTAAAACCATACAGAATCCCTACTGTGAATTGCTTAAGAATTCTTACATAAATGGAAATTATGTATATGAAACAAATAAACAATTAAATGTTCAGTACAGTATATAAATGTACAATTTTTGTGTATAAAATCATCAAATAACTAACTTATATTAGACCTTCAAATTGTATTCTTATTGTCCTACTTTTGTAATGTAAAATATGGAAATATTTGTCACTGCTTTAATGGTAAACTACACTTTATTTTTCTAATATATATATATCATCTTTCAAATTTCAAGCTAAATGTTACTCACTTCAAGCCCAAATGAGAGTTTGGTTTAGACTGATGTAAACCTGTTTAATACAGCCATTATTGTAGCAATTTGTAGAGTTTCTTACAGAAATATGTTTTATTCTAAATTTGACAACTATAATGATTTTAAAATCCTTGATAATTGTAGCTTCTAAATCTAAATTGAATTCTCGAGTCAACAGTTCATTCAGATAAGTACTGTACAGTACAGTACTTCGTGTTGTATTAGTATTACAACTTTCACTTAGGTAAATAATTTACTGTAAATTTGTGTAAACTAACCCAATTATAAATGTACAAAATGCACATTTATGAATACAATTATGGTTGAGAAACACAGCCGATTTTAAATAAAAAATACATAAACCACGTTAATACTGTAAATATAAAGAACTTAAACATCATATCACACAACATAATAAGAAAGCACTACAGTACTTGTTTACAAGCACTTACAGCCTCAGGATGGGCGGAGTTGACAAATTTGCAGTCATCACTCGGAGACGATGCTTGTGATTCCGAGCCATCTCCTCCTCCTCCTCCTCGCACAGAACCTGTGTCCCTACGCGACATTATCCTGCCCACGTCTCATTCGCTTTAAGATCATACATCATTATGACACTGTAAATAAATGGACCTGTTTAATTAAAAGTTCATGGTAAGGTACCATACTAAAATTTCAATTCATTCACCAGCTATGTGAACAGGTAGCTAAATCCATCATTTATTTGTGTAAAATCTCCTAACCACACTGCCCATAGTCAGGCCTGGACTCGGGGAGTAGAAGAACTCCCAAAAGCCTCTCCAGGTATGCTTGTATGGACCATATAAGGATGTTCCATCAAAAGGCTAAAACATAACCACAATATACAGCTATACCACATCACATACACATATAAGGAAAGGAAAATCAAATTATATCATGCATTACTCCACAAGGATACTCTGGCATGAAGGTCCAACTGTTCCTTACTGTAGGGGTTCAAGAAAACATTATTACTGCATTGTACCATCATATTTCATAAGACAAGGAGTGTTCATTCATAAGACAAGGAGTGAAGTCTCCCAGACTTGGAGATAGAAACAAGAAATTGTCTTTTCTGTCTTGGAGGCCAGACAGAAATTAACTCATGTTTTTCCTTCAAATCGTAACAATTTTGTAAAATGGGGATATTAGATAGTAACATTAATAATGTACTTTTATGTGAATAAACATTATTATTATATTATTAATGTTTATTCACGTAAAAGTACTTAATTATTATTATTATTAACTTGTATACCCAGCTCTTGACCTACACTCTGTAATCCCTCATACAGATTAGGGATTATCAAGGAATAATGATATGAAACAAGCTTAAAAAAAATCCCTGGACTTTTACTGGACCACCTCCTGGAGGTCCAGTTTACTTGTTCCAGGACCTTTACAGGACTTTACTTGTTCCAGGACCTTGTGGACACACAAACGCATGCAAACACACACAACTAATGGTATATCCATTATGATAAGCCATTAACCAGCTTGACTAAGCTTGCCCACGATCATCTAAGATTCACTCTTGTATAAAATATCACTGTAAATCTCCAGTTATACAATAATCGCTAAACTATGAAACGGTACCAACTACAGAATGAATGTACAAGAATGTAACAACTCTTGTATATATCTCAAAAAAAATAAAAAATAAACACTCGTGGGGGAATCACAACAAAAACACAGCCATACATACATTTAAAAACAAAACAAATCGATGAATCAACATTGACAAAGCAGCAGCAGCAGTTCGAGCCCTTGCGGCAGTAGGAAGGAAGGAAGCAGAGAAGCAGCAGACACGGCTATGTGTGTGTGTGTATATATGTAGCATCTATAGTGACTACTGTTGTTTAGCTCACCGCTGCTGAGCTGACAACACCATTCACCGCGACCTCCCGTGCATCATTATCTCCCAGTCGTCTCCATAACTATCGTACCTTCTGTTGATGGCTCTTGTACTTGTACAGCTGTTATTGTACCCTTGAATGCAGTTAGGCCTACAGAAACAACGCTTTCGCCCACATGATGGGTATAGCTTTTGATACAGTGCCACATGAATGACTGATTAAAAAGATAGAGGCTCAAGGTATTGGGGGTGCTATATTAAGTTGGATTAAGAACATAAGAACAAAGGCAACTGCAGAAGGCCTATTGGCCCATACGAGGCAGCTCCTATCTATGTTGTTGTTAAAGATTCGCTACTTGGAACAAAAAGTTCCAAGTAACACGGGCTATGGTGAGCCCGTAGTCCTATCTATAACCACCCAATCCCACTCATATACATGTCCAACCCGCGCTTGAAACAATCGAGGGACCCCACCTCCACCACGTTACGCGGTAATTGGTTCCACAAATCAACAACCCTGTTACCGAACAAGTATTTACCCAAGTCTTTCCTAAATCTAAATTTATCCAATTTATACCCATTGTTTCATGTTCTGTCTTGTGTTGATACTTTTAATACCCTATTAATATCCCCTTTGTTGTGTCCAATCATCCACTTGTAAACCTCTATCATGTCACCCCTAACTCTTCGCCTTTCCAGTGAATGCAATTTAAGCTTTGTTAATCTTTCTTATTAGATTAGGGCATGGCTATACCAAAGGAAACAGAGAGTTAGTATAAATGGGGTTAAGTCAGAGTTGGAAAATGTTGTAAGTGGAGTGCCTCAAGGCACTGTCTTGGGACCTCTGTTGTTTATAATATATATACATGATTTAGATTCAGGTTTGAGTAGCAACATTTGCAAATTTGCCGATACTACAAAAATCGGTAGGGAAATTAACACAGAAGAAGACTCACTATCACTACAAGTTGATATAAATAGGGTTTTGAAATGGTCAAAAGATTGGCAGATGCAGTTTAATGCTGATAAATGTAAAGTTCTGAGGCTAGGTAATGATGATAGAGTTACAAGATACCAGCTAGATGGTGTTGAGATTGCTAAGTCGGATTGCGAAAGGGATCTGGGAGTTATGATTAGAAAGAATTTAACACCAAAGGATCAATGCATGAATGTTCGTTATAAGGCAAATAGGACACTGGAATTTATTAATCGAAGCGTTAGTTTCTTCAGGTATATCTTGCTCTGGTTAGGCCCCCATTTAGATTATGCAGTTCAATTTTGGTCGCCGTACTATAGAATGGATATAAATTCACTTGAACGTGTCCAGCGTAGGATGACAAAGTTAATTCCCCAATTAAATATCTTTCATATGAAGAAAGATTAACAAAGCTTAAATTGCACTCACTGGAAAGGCGAAGAGTTAGGGGGTGACATGAGAGAGGTTTACAAGTGGATGAATGGACATAACAAAGAGGATATTAATAGGGTATTAAAAGTATCAACACAAGACAGAACACGAAACAATGGGTATAAATTGGATAAGTTTAGATTTAGGAAAGACTTGGGTAAATACTAGTTTGTTGATTTGTGGAACAAATTACCGCGTAACGTGGTGCAGGTGGGATCCCTCGATTGTTTCAAATGTGGATTGGACATGCATGTGAGTGGGATTGGGTGGTTATAAATAGGAGCTGCCTCGTATGGGCTAATAGGCCTTCTGCAGTTACCTTGTTCGTATGTTCTTATGTAACGCTATGCGTGTTAGTAGTTTTTTCAAGAATGTAAAAACATCAGTACTATGTACTCTCATAAACCCATTGTAGCTTCTTGTATATATATAAATAAATAAATACATAAATAAAAAAAATTTTCGCCCTTCGCTTCAGTTCCCACTTCACCCTATCTGTTTGGAGGATAGTATTTAAGGCCGGTGGCGGTGCCGGGTGGCGGATATGAAGGAGAGTGTTTACAAGCTGCGCCGAGGCGGCCACGCTCACGTCGCGAGGCGTAGTTACCCACACATTTCACCATGAAGTCCAAGACCAGGATCGTCCAGATCTCGAATATAGCCCCTCAGGCTACCAAGGACCAGATGTCGACGCTGTTTGGGTTCCTAGGGAAGATAGAAGACATCAGACTGTACCCCACAATGTGAGTTCTCAAGAGCCCCAAGGGTAGGAGCGAAGCTTGACACTTATTTGTTCGTCCCCATAACCTTGCTGATGTATTAGTCTTGTTTGTTTATTATTGTTGTCTCCCCTCAAAAGAATCTTAAGAATCTTTTAAGAAACCCCACAATATTTTTGTTGGGTTGTAAAACGGTGGTCTACGTGGTCGGCTCTCAACCGAGGGTGCGGGTTCAATTCCCGCAGTAGGACAGAGATGGGTGGTCTCAATGCCATTCACCTGATGCCCCTATTCACCTAACAGTAATAGGTATCTAAGAATTAGACAATTGTTGTGGAATGTCTCCTTGGGGGAAGGTCAGTAGTTGGCTTAGAAGGACCTTGATAAGACTTGAGTAACAAGTGTTCCCAACAACAAAAAAGTACTGTGCATATAATATGTAAAATCTGGATGTTTATAAAATGATTTGCTGGAAGGTTAATGACAATAAATGGTTATAAGGCCAATGGAAAAATATATATTGACATGTATAGTATATAATTTACCTGAGGGCCACTATCTCTAGTGTCCTCAACAAGGACATGAAGCTGATAGCTTGTCAAAGTTCCCCTCATTTGTCTTGAGGATTTTATCGAGTTTGATTTCTAAATTTGGCAGTGTTTTGCTATTTTCATCTTTGATCGGTAGGTAATTCCAAGGGTTTATAACCATATGGATGAAAACGCATCTCTTGTTTTCTGTCATACGTTGTGGCTTGATGAGCTTGAATACATTGCTCCTTGTTGGTGTTAAATCTGACCTTTTGAAGAAGTGGTCTTGATCGATTGCCTCCACGTTCAATATTTTAAAAGCTTCGAAGAGATCGGCCCTCTCATGTCTGATTTGCATGGTTAGTCCTGTGGTCCTCATCTATTCTTGATATGATAGTCGACTTTGTTCTGGAATGATTTTTGTTGCCTGATATTTAACTTTCTCCAAAGCAGATATTTTTTGTGAAAATGAGATTCCATGCTTGGATACAATAATCCAAGTAAGGGGCACACCAGAGATTTGTACAGTTGAATAACTGCCTCTTTTCCTTGAAGTCAAAGTTTGTTGTGCTGTAATAAAAATGAATATGCATAATGAATATATAAGAGTAATGCGAGATCTTTTTTAGACATTGAACATATATAGACAAATGTACAAATCGACAAGGGCCGTGACGAGGATTCGAATTCACAGCCCTTGTGGATTTGTTCATTTGATGCATCACACTATTGTGATTTCTGTGTGTAATAGACAAATGTAATCTGTATATATTATACTGTTTGTCATACCATATTTTATTATTTTTCAGTCGTGATGTTGCTATACCAGTCCAGTCTCGCATATGCTTCCTTAAGTTCCATGACCGGGAGAGTGTTGCAGTGGCTCAGCATCTCACCAACACAGTTTTTATTGACCGGGCCCTCATTATCATACCGTTCACTACGGGAGATATGCCCGATGAGCAGCGAGCCATGGAAATTCTTGGGACTGGTGGAACAATTCCTGGAATAGGACAAGAAGCCAAATGGCCTGCACATGTTACTAATCAGGTTTGTGTGAGATTATTGTTCTTTATTTTATACTGAAAGATTTGATGTCTGGCAACATACTCTTACATCTTGGTGAACAATAGTGAAAAACTAGGTGAATTTTGTGCAAAACCATATTTCTTAGCAAATGCAAATTGTCCAAAAAAAATGTGAATAATTGTAGTGATTATAGTGTGATATGCATTGTGTTGATTTATTCAATGAACATGCTCCCTTTTACTATCTCAAATACTGTACTAGCATGTACTTTTTGAAGTAATTTTCTGTTCCTTTATCCGTTGTCATGTTTGTATAGATGGTGTGGGAAATTATTATTAGTAATGAATCTTACCTTCAGTGGACTGTATAAAACATTTTATATCACAAGTCTATGATAGAGGTTCTTCAAGCATAGGTAGAACAACTCCTAGAACTTTCTCCGGCTATGTTAAGTTCCATATGAAAACCTTGGGGTTTAATTATTTAAAGTATGTATTATATCAGATTTTGAATTAGACTTGATTTTGATTTTATAAATCAATTTATGTAAGATAAATTATTATTTGATTTATCTATAATAGTTAAATAATAAAATTAAATTGATTAGTATAAGACATTTAGGTCTCGGCTGGCAGAGTAATTGGCGTCCAGGCATGTTCTGCCTCGTCTGTGCAATATGGCCACTTGCTGCTGGTGTTGGTTTCTGGGACATGGAATTTAACCCTTCAGGTCACTGTTTTCTATCTAGAACCACCACCTAGAAGATATCTTTATCATAATTTGTTGAAGCCTTTTATAATTTGTAGATTGTGTGTGGTCTGTTTCTCCTATTCCACATTCCATAACATTGCATTTACTCATATTAAATTCCATTTGCTTAGTGGCACTCCATACACTTCTTTTGTGGGGTGTCTAAGGCTTGTGTTTGGGAGTGCCTAGAGCATTCTGGGCACTCCTATCCTCCTTATGGCTCCTACTGATTTTCTCACTAATTATTCCAGTTTCTGAGCTTTTGAACTACATACTTATTGATTTTTTATAATTTATTAAATTTTATTTACAGATTGATGGAATTGTTCTGCAGACCATTGATCCACATCTTTCAGAGAATGATCTTCCAGATTACCCACCACTACCAGCAACAACCGAGTCCCATAAAATAAATGAAATTCGACGTACTGTTATATTTGACAATCTTGAGCCAAATGTAAGGAGTTTGTATTATTATTATTATATGTTTTTAACTTCATTATATTATTCACAAATGGTTCACAACCAAAATATCCCTAGTTCAGAGTCCAGACTGGATGGAGACATTTGGGCAGTTTCCTTTTGCCTGATGCCTCTGTCCACCTAGCAGTAAATAGGTATTAATGAAGAATTGTGCTGTATTTCTGATGTATAAGATGTACCGAATTTATAGGGATGTTTTGTGGAAAAAAAGTTTTAGTATATTTCATCATACATATGTTGAAAGTGATTCTCAAATGGTTTTGTAATGAAACATGATTTTGTATATTCGGTTTGGGGTGGACAAAACGCTTACATCCTATCCACCACCAAATATGGATGGTAACTCTTCCTAATAAACAATTTTTGGGAGTCTTCTAATATGTCTATACCACCTCTCCATATTGCACTCACCTGCTCAACTTGTCCACATTGCATTCCCTCCCTTCTTTTACTCATTCCACGGCTTGTATTTATCAATATTTTTTGTTCCCGTTACCCAGTATTATATACTGTGGGTTGGTTGGTGTAGTCGTCGTTGATCCTCCTCTATGGACAACCCAACCCACAACTCGGTAGAGTGCTTATACTAGGAGATCACCCTTGGCGCTTCTGGCTCTTGGAGAGGGGCTCAACGTCACACGTTCAGGGGATGCGGCTCCAACACTTAGCCTCGTCGTCACGTGCACACACCCACTCGAGCCGCTGTGACTCCCCACTCTCTCCTTATGAGATATGATCTCCTCAATCCCCCTATGACTTACTAGTATTACCTCCTACCCTGTCCACAGCAGTGGTTCATGGTTCTTTCTCTCTCTCTCTCTCCTTCTTTACTACCTCCTGGGAAGCCTCACTAGGACAAGGGCAAACACCAGCAAATTGTGACACATTTACTGAACAAAGCACATACACGATACATACACACATATAATAATAATGAATCCTATACTCTATAATATCACAATCAGGTTGCACTCCAATACCATCAGAACTCTATTATCAGCTTATCAAGTGGTATCCTACCTCCTGGTTCACCACCTGATACTATTGACTTCCTCAAGTTGGTCAAACCTACACACTGTTGCACCATCAGCAAGATAACATATATATATAGAAAACCAGCATTTGAATGCAATAACATATACCAGTATAAATGTTCATTGATACTTCAGTATAAAAAAAACTCCTTGACGCAAGAATGCCAACAGTCACTCACCTCTCACTGCGTCTTGCACGCTAATGACAACCAAACACTATCAACTCCCTACTAGTAATCCACCAGAACTTCCCCTTCCACCTCTGGAAGTTCACTACCCTATTTCTTTAGGTTCTTCCGGGCTTCACTACCAGGATCCTCTGCAGCTCCTCCAGGCTGCTATCATGAAGTTTCCTTGAGCAACTACGGTGCTTCACCCTTCTGCTAGGCTCCTCCACAGCTCTCTTGGCTGCTACACCATGAAGTTTCCTCGAGTAACTATGGTGCTTCACCACCTCTACAGAAGCACGTGACACTCCTCTTCACTGCTGCTTCTCCTCACAGCTCGAGGTCCTCTGCTCCACTACCTTGGAGTCTCATCAGCTACTTCATCTGCTGGCTTCGAAGTTCTCAGCAACTTCTTCCCCAAAAGACAAACCTGCAACCCATCGACACTCCAATAAAATGTTCCCCTTTAACACATAAACAAAAAATATTCACACAATATGTTTGCCTCAAACCTCTATCTGTTCTCTACATACAGTGAGAGTGGACTCCCCCGTTTTGGGCGGGTCCATACTCCACCTCGCCTGGTGGCGGTCCTCACTCGCTGGGAGGGTCTTCCTCCATCCGGAGCCAGGCTCCCTCAGTCGTCCGCCAGCGCTCAGAGAGGACGGACGTCGCTCCGTGTTCCTCCCTCTTCACTCTCCTATTTCAGGCCTTCTGCCTTATTAAAACATGTCTAACTTATAAATAAACATCGCTACTGTCGCTGGGCACACGACCAACTACAATGCAATCACTATGAACTGGCGTATATCGTGCTTACCACAGATTAACTGGTCGAGGGCGCTTTTCCTCTGACGGCGCCTGGTCAGGGCGCTCCACACAGCCCACAATAATGCCTCCGGGCGGCTTAATATTCACTAATTATCGTCCACGACTTGAGACCACACGTCCCCAGCTCGATTCCACAGCTGGCACGTCTGCACACTTCTCTTCTCTTAGAGATATATCACTAGGGGTTCCCTTCTGACGGGAGCTCAACGAAGCGCGGCTTCCCCCTGCGATGTCTGGCACTCAAGTGAGGTCAAGGTCCTCCAGAAGCGAGCCTCAAGCCTCCAGCAAAATGTCCACATCTCCTAGCCAGTCATTTATCTATTTTCTTCTGCATTGCCCATAATCTCAAACTGTTACACATATCCAACCAACTATTTTACATATGCGTTATCACCTCAATACTTGCTAGACCTTCTAGTTAGGTCAGGCTTGCTGAATAACTCTCAAGGAGGGAGACTCGTTTCTCCTGTAGGCTGAGATCATAACACTCCCCTCCCCTTATTTTTGAGAGTTATTCCAGTGGCAAAGCTCGGGATAATACATCCGCCACCACGCTGTCTCGTTCTTCACCCCATATACTCTCTTAGGAGTCTACAAATAATTCGTTGCACCTTGCAACATCTGGCTCACAACTCTCCAGAAACATGGTCTTCTCACAAACGATTTGACCTCTCTGGCACCTCTTGGCTAGGCTGTCCTCCTTGGACGCCTGCAATCCATTGGTCCACTCTACTTACTGTCTCCACCCTCCGTTTCCTCGTCTTCTTCTCTTCCCGTCCAGAGTCAGACATCTACTGTCTGTACCTCCTCTGTCGTCTTCACACTTCCATCTACTGCCGTTATACTTCCGCCTCCTGTCATCATACTTCACTTCCTCGTCTTCACCGACGATCCTCCCTTTCGTCTCCTCGTTTATCCGAGACCTCATCCTGTTTGACTTCCATCGAGTCCTCGGCTTTCCCCTATTCCTCCATGCTTGTATCATCATCCTCTTTTCACATTTTTCACTTCTATACCACTCCATTTCTTCTCCTTCGACTCTTCTTCGTTCCCTAAAAGTTTCTTCGAGCACTGCACTACATCCAACAGCACTCGACCATACATGTCGCTTTGCCTCTCCCAAAGTGCTCGTAAGCATCTCTCCACACATACTGTCTCTTCTCCTTTCATTTTCCCGGCTATTACTCTTCTTCACTATCTCTTCTCCACGTTTTCTGTGAAACATGTCAACTCCTGACATCTCAAACAACTTAACTCCACTATCCATATACCTCTGTGCTCGTGGACCACTTGACGATCTACTCCCGTCCTCAGTATGTCCACATCCTTCCTCATTCCTACTCAGCACAGTTGCATTCGCCTTCCGACTCTTAATTTCAGCAGTCTGGGCTCTACTCAGGTCAACTCTCTTCACAGTATTCTTCTTCGGCTGGGCCATCTTCACTTTTGACCTCACCGAGACTTCATTTTTCTGGGCTGGACCTTCATCAAACAGCCGTGCTATATCTACATCGATCTCTTCCACTGGCTGAATCGACACTGTCTCACCTTCTCCAGTGTCTTCCTCGTCGGCCACCTCTGCCTTCGTCACTACCGAGACAGGGTACTCAATGGCTTGGCGGTCTCCTGACTCATCCCCTCGGATGTCAGTCAGGTTCACACTCTCAGGTGTCCCACCCGTGCCGTAGCCTTCTGGGCTCTCCTCTGGCACAGTCTCCGCTATGACTCTTGTCAACACCTTTGTCCCGCACAAGTCATTCCCCAGGATCACTTGGACTCCTGGAACAGGTATGTCGGGGCATACTCCCAACATCACCTCCGCCGACACATATTCCGACCTTAGCTGGACAGTACATACGGGCATGTCACTCTCAGACAATAACCCATATACTCTCATCTTACTCCTGCCAGCTAACCGTCGATCATTCCCAATCAGGCTTCTCGTAATCAAGCTCTGATTAGCTCCGGTATCTCTTAAGATACCAACTTCTACCTCAGGTTGGCCTCCTATTCTGATCCAACCTTTGCTCATGAACGGCCTATACCTCTCGTTCACTAAGTTCGCTCTCTGTGGTTTGTCTCGGAACACATTAGTATATTTACCTCGGGGGTCACACATGGCCAGGGTCACAACTCTCTTGCCCTGCCGACAATCTCGCATCACGTGACCCAATCCGTTACAATTGTAACATCTCATCTGGGAAAAATCTCTTCTATATGTACCAAAGCGGCTCTGACTCTGCCCACTCGTATTGGAGTTCCTCGGGCCAGACGTACTACTCGTACTCTGTGGAGCTTTACTGGACTCTTGATTTCCCGGATACCGATCAGTTTCTCGTTTAGCTCCTCCATCTTCACTTTCAGATGAAGTGCGCGACCTACTCTTCTGAGCTTTAGGGTACTTACTTTTATCTGCCCATTTATCAAAATTTTTCTCACCCCAGACTCTTCTGGGTTTCTCATAATTTCTTCCTCCCCAGACTCCATTGGATCTGCCATTGCTGCATCTCGCCTCACTTCTCACTCTGTTCTCCCTCAAGCTCTTGTATGCTTCAGTAATCATATCCGCCCTATCTGCGGCATCTTTCACCTCCATTATCCCTGCTTCTTGGATCTTGAACTTTGTTTCGGGATGCATCATCTCCAAGAACTTCTCCATGACCATCAGTTGCTTCAGGTCAGCGTAAGATCCAACTCCAGCAGCCTCAATCCACTTCTGGAATCGTCTTTCCAGATCTCTTGCTGTCTCAGCAAACGTACATGCTCCAACTTTCACCATCTCTCTGAAGCGCTTCCTATAAGCTTCTGGGGTTAACTGAAACGAGCGCAATATGCTGCTCTTTACTGTGGCGTAATCCTGGCACTCTTCCAGTGACAATTGGGTGTATGCCTCCCTGGCTGCACCGGTCAATCTTAACTGGACCAGCTGGGCCCATTCCTCCTGTGGCCACTCCTTGATGCTGGCTACTTTTTCAAAGTGCTCGAAAAAGCTCTCTGCCTCTTCGGGAACAAACAAGGGAATGTCCTTCTCCCTAACCCTAACATCTGGTGGGTGTGATACCTGGGTGGTGCTCTCTGGCAACCCATGTTCAATCCTTTGCTCAGCCAAGGTTCTGTTCGCTTCTATCTGCATTTGTCTTGTTCTCTCTTTTTCTTTTTCGACCTCTAGTCTTGCTTTCTCTTTTTCTTTCTCTTGTTCCAACTCCAGTTCCCTTACTCTGGTTTTCTCTTTTTCTACTTCCAGTTTGGTTTTCTCTTTTTCTACTTCCAGTCTGGTTTTCTCTTTTTCCTTCTCGGCTTCATTTTTCATCTGCAGTTCTAATTTCATCTTTTCCAGCTGGAACTGTCTCTCCTTGTCCTCACGCTGCATCTGGAGCTCTAACTGGAATCTCTCCAAGCTCCTATTCCGGCTACTCCTACTACTGCGGCTACTCTTGCTGCTCCTACTCGATCCCTGGGATCTCACTTCATCCTGCCCATCATCCTCCTTTCTACTTTCAGCTCCTTTTTGGGCTCCTTGCTCTGCCGCTTCACTTTTGGCTCTTAACTGCCTCAGGATCTCATCCTTCATCCCAGCTACTTTAGATGCTTTCAACCTGATGCCACATTTTTCTGCTATTTGTTTCAATTGATCCCTCGTGCAACCTTCCAAGTCCTCGGGCTTGCCTGACTCCACAAACGTTTGCACCTTATCCATCTTTGTCCTGTGAGTCTTCCCAAGAGAGAGAATATACACCTGCGGTCACACAGTTTATTTCAGCAAGGGTGTACAAATCCACTCTTGGACAGGGTGTGGGTGTGTCAGTTCACTCTCCCGGACAGGCCCCCAATTTATTATATACTGTGGGTTGGTTGGTGTAGTCGTCGTTGATCCTCCTCTATGGACAACCCAACCCACAACTCGGTAGAGTGCTTATACTAGGAGATCACCCTTGGCGCTTCTGGCTCTTGGAGAGGGGCTCAACGTCACACGTTCAGGGGATGCGGCTCCAACACTTAGCCTCGTCGTCACGTGCACACACCCACTCGAGCCGCTGTGACTCCCCACTCTCTCCTTATGAGATATGATCTCCTCAATCCCCCTATGACTTACTAGTATTACCTCCTACCCTGTCCACAGCAGTGGTTCATGGTTCTTTCTCTCTCTCTCTCTCCTTCTTTACTACCTCCTGGGAAGCCTCACTAGGACAAGGGCAAACACCAGCAAATTGTGACACATTTACTGAACAAAGCACATACACGATACATACACACATATAATAATAATGAATCCTATACTCTATAATATCACAATCAGGTTGCACTCCAATACCATCAGAACTCTATTATCAGCTTATCAAGTGGTATCCTACCTCCTGGTTCACCACCTGATACTATTGACTTCCTCAAGTTGGTCAAACCTACACACTGTTGCACCATCAGCAAGATAACATATATATATAGAAAACCAGCATTTGAATGCAATAACATATACCAGTATAAATGTTCATTGATACTTCAGTATAAAAAAAACTCCTTGACGCAAGAATGCCAACAGTCACTCACCTCTCACTGCGTCTTGCACGCTAATGACAACCAAACACTATCAACTCCCTACTAGTAATCCACCAGAACTTCCCCTTCCACCTCTGGAAGTTCACTACCCTATTTCTTTAGGTTCTTCCGGGCTTCACTACCAGGATCCTCTGCAGCTCCTCCAGGCTGCTATCATGAAGTTTCCTTGAGCAACTACGGTGCTTCACCCTTCTGCTAGGCTCCTCCACAGCTCTCTTGGCTGCTACACCATGAAGTTTCCTCGAGTAACTATGGTGCTTCACCACCTCTACAGAAGCACGTGACACTCCTCTTCACTGCTGCTTCTCCTCACAGCTCGAGGTCCTCTGCTCCACTACCTTGGAGTCTCATCAGCTACTTCATCTGCTGGCTTCGAAGTTCTCAGCAACTTCTTCCCCAAAAGACAAACCTGCAACCCATCGACACTCCAATAAAATGTTCCCCTTTAACACATAAACAAAAAATATTCACACAATATGTTTGCCTCAAACCTCTATCTGTTCTCTACATACAGTGAGAGTGGACTCCCCCGTTTTGGGCGGGTCCATACTCCACCTCGCCTGGTGGCGGTCCTCACTCGCTGGGAGGGTCTTCCTCCATCCGGAGCCAGGCTCCCTCAGTCGTCCGCCAGCGCTCAGAGAGGACGGACGTCGCTCCGTGTTCCTCCCTCTTCACTCTCCTATTTCAGGCCTTCTGCCTTATTAAAACATGTCTAACTTATAAATAAACATCGCTACTGTCGCTGGGCACACGACCAACTACAATGCAATCACTATGAACTGGCGTATATCGTGCTTACCACAGATTAACTGGTCGAGGGCGCTTTTCCTCTGACGGCGCCTGGTCAGGGCGCTCCACACAGCCCACAATAATGCCTCCGGGCGGCTTAATATTCACTAATTATCGTCCACGACTTGAGACCACACGTCCCCAGCTCGATTCCACAGCTGGCACGTCTGCACACTTCTCTTCTCTTAGAGATATATCACTAGGGGTTCCCTTCTGACGGGAGCTCAACGAAGCGCGGCTTCCCCCTGCGATGTCTGGCACTCAAGTGAGGTCAAGGTCCTCCAGAAGCGAGCCTCAAGCCTCCAGCAAAATGTCCACATCTCCTAGCCAGTCATTTATCTATTTTCTTCTGCATTGCCCATAATCTCAAACTGTTACACATATCCAACCAACTATTTTACATATGCGTTATCACCTCAATACTTGCTAGACCTTCTAGTTAGGTCAGGCTTGCTGAATAACTCTCAAGGAGGGAGACTCGTTTCTCCTGTAGGCTGAGATCATAACACCAGTGAACCTATAATATGATGTAGGTAATGAAATTAAGATAGGACTAATTATATTGTACATGTAATGATTCCATATAGTGCTCACCATTTCTTGGTAAATTTCCTGTGGTAAATGCTGTTCCTGATATAAGTAATCAAAAGATGAGCTTGTTTAACTAGTTTATAACCCTTGATTGCATCTGGGCTCAAGTTGAACAAAGCTCTATTCGAGGGGATATTCACTAAATTTGTATATTGTATTTATGATTTTGAATATTTTTAATATATTATTTGTTGCATATTATTTACGTACCTAAAATGAATTTCTGTATTTCTCAGATAACTTCAGATCAAATAATGGAAATAGCAGCCAAGGCTGGTGAAGTTCGATATCTTCGATTAGGCATGGAGCACGATTGCTCAAAAAATGCTCTTGTGGAATATTCTGAGCAGCCTTCTATAATTAATGCTCTCAAGATGCACCATCAAGAACATTTGGGTCGGTTAATCAAGTAAGTAATCACATGAACGGCCATAAGATTTTCTGTTATAGTAAAACTTCAGTAGTGTGCCTTGGAAGAAACTACCGACGGTTTTGGTCTCCACATCTTCACCGCCACACTTATTTCAGCTGTTTGCCGCTCTGTTTGCAAAAGTGAACTTTGTTGTGTTCTTTTGGCAGCTTTGTTTAGTTAGCTTAAATCTATGACCTCTTTTTCTTGAGGTTCCATGTTTCTTCGTTTATCAATTAAGTCGATTCTCATTATTATTTTGTACATAAAGAACATATTCCCTCTCTTGTCTTTTATCTTACAGCTTTGGCATATTTAACCATACTGTAACCTTTCCTCATAGCTCTTATCTTTCACTTATGGAAGCCATTTTGTTGCATGCCTTTGCACTTTTATCATAATGTTAAAAAAAAGTTGTACTTGAAAATTTCATTTATGCTTGAGGCTGCTTTCACAGCTCAGATATCAGTCACCCACCCAACATGTTGCAGGGCACTGTGTAGCATTTGTGCCTCTTCAGTAGATATGGCTAAGAATCTTGTTGTTAACATTGCCTATTAAGTGTTATTATTAGGTCTAGTTTCTTGAAAAGTGAATAAAAACCTGCTCTGAGGATGGAAGATTCTCTTGTTAGTAACTAGTCGTGTTTTTAAGTTTGTTAATAATTCAGCCCCATGCTGTTCTTTGTTTTGTCACATAGCTTGTCTAAAAAACTAAATGGTGTTTTAACCTCTTCAAGATGCTGAGGCCAGGGAGAGCCTAGGTAGTTTATGAACTTTTTAGAATAATCTGACAGGTAGGTATTTCTCAGGATACTTGGAAATATCTCGAGGCTTGTTGTGGGTAGTCGTGTATTGGACTACTAAGGTGAGGAGAGGAGAGATCTTTTGCCTAGAAGTGATACCAGTATTATGCATCTCGACTGGCTAGCAGCCACTTGATATTGCCAAGCATTATTGTCAGGACCAATGATACAAACACTGGCCAATAATCAGACACATAATTCCATTTGCATCCATATGAGGTCAAAGGCATCAGTCATTTTGACTGTGTAAATTGTAATGTGGTGGAGTGCTACAATTACTTATATTCACTTGTCAAACAAGTTTTTGTTAATCCTTTAATGTTACTAACAATTAGTTTTAAATATGTTTTATAAGTATAATATTTTAAAAATTATTTATTAATATTTCTCCCTGTGTAGGGTTAATCATTCCAATGTAGCAATTATGAAGCCTCAAACAAAGAGTAATGAGGCTGCACAACGGGAGATAGAGGAAGCAATGCGACGAGTGAAAGAAGCACAAAACTTCATAGCTTCAGCTATTGATCCTGTCATGTCATTCCTTGATTCATCAAAGGAGAAAAGATCGAGGTCTAGATCACGGTAAGTGTTATGTCATTTGTATTTTTAAGTACTGTACCTTCATCTGGTGAGTGAATGCACGTGTGTATCGCTGGATGTGGAAAGGGTTAGGTGGTTGGACAAGTTTGACAATGTAATTGTTTATGTAGGATCTCTTACAGGCATTTGTCACTGGAATTGTTTGCTCATAGGTACATCATCTATAACTGAAAAAAGTAATGTAAAGAATTTATGAAGCCTTGGTATAAAGGATTACATTGCAGGAAATTATCTGCCCTGTTCATCAGGCCATAAATCATGACTGGAGGCTTCCTTATCCTTACATGATCTACAATGTAACCAAAAGGATGGGTGGTGGTAGAGGATAGGATCAAAGTTGTACTCAGATTGTTTTATGAATAGGTAGGTTCAGACTGAAATTTAAATATCAGCTTTGTTTGATCTTGATTTTTATAGGAGCCGATCCCGATCACGACGCCGCACTAGGTCTCGATCTCGACGCTCCAGGTCTCACAGGAGAACCCGTTCTCGCTCACATCATAGAACCCGATCAAGGTCACGGTCCAGGTACTATTTGTGGTACTATTTGTGGTGATTGTTCTGTAGTGATCTGTATAATTGTCTCTACTCCTATATACATAGAAGTGTCTAGGTAGGGGGAGGGGGTGATATTGAAAAAGTACTATTATTTTTTTTATTGGCCCTTCATTAAGTACTGTATTCTTCTCTGATCAACGAATATATCCTGTTGTCAGTCAAGACAAAAAACTTTTTTTTTTAAGCGAGTTCTATTAATGCAAAGGGTAACTAATTCTATCCAGTTAGTTAATTTATTTCCTTTATTCCTCCACTCTTTCACGTGTCTAGTACTGTACAGAGAGTCTGCATTCCTCTTGAATCTATGTATTTCTGCCGTTCTGATGCCTTGATCCATCTGGGAGCGTGCCTCTCTTTTTGGATGTGGCCCTCTTGTGTAGGATACCTCTTACACCACCTAAACTCTTGAAAAAAAAAAAACTTGGAAATGTTTGAACATGTTGGGTCATCTATGACACTCTTGAAGGATTTTCCAGTTGCATGCACTGACTGACTGTAAGAATTGTGTTTAAATTAAAGTGTTTAAAAAGACCCCCGGATGGGGAGAGTGAGGAGATTCTTCTTTCTTATATGGTAGTGCTTTCATTGCTTAGTGGAGGATGTGGTCTTTCAGTTGCATGCATGAATTTAAACGTGAGTTGATCATTTTCCTTGGGTTCTCATTTTCTACCAGTTTCTTTCATTGGGAAAAATTAAAAAAACTCTAATTTTAATATATTTTCTTCTAAATTTCTTTTGCAATAGGCTAGCTGGTTTTGTTGGTTTGAATATCTTCTCACTTAGTTAGCATAGTTGTCTCGGGTCTCCATTTTTTCCATAAACTGTGTGTTTTCTCTTTATTCAGGTTTGATTAACTTCATATATCATTTGTTGCTAAACTGATTCTTTTCTTTCATATCTATATCATCATTGATAAACAAAACTTTCCTCTATAGTTAATTGGATAGATCCAAAAGAACCAGAACAAGTCAGATTCAGTACTGTGTTGAGATAGAACTTTTAAAACACATTAATGTTTTTGCAGTGGTGAGAAATAAAAGGTATTAGAAGGAAGGCTTTGAAAGTAAACTGGTGAAGAGACAGTAGAATAAAGTAAATATATGTTCCCATTTATTATAGAGACCGACACAGACGTTCACGCAGTCGCTCACGCAGGAAGAGATCATCCTCAAAGACCCGAAAGAGGTCTAGGACAAGGTGAGAATATTTGCAATTTTGTATATGCTGTACTGTACTGTAGTTAGTATTATTTGGCTAGATCAATACTTTATTATTATAGTTAAGACATCTAACAATTCTAATTCATGTACTGTAGATACATCATCAAGCAGGAATCAAGAACCCCATCAGGCAGGGAGGTGTTTGCCTGAGATATATACATATATACAGTACTTTGAGCTATTGCGTACCACTAATAGGCTTTGTGCCTTCTTTTGATAATTACTTGCCGAGACAGGAGGGTAAAATGCAAGTAACCGCTTGTGTAAATGGTTAGTTGCATGGTTGCAAGCTTTGTACTTGCAACCATGCAACTATACTAAAAAAAAATTTAAGAGGGTCATTGGGAAAAATTGTGTGGTGGGGGCTGTAGTACATTACTGAAAGAATAAATTATTAATATTTTTGTACAGTAGAGTTTTACCTTATGTATCTTTTAATTATTATTATTATTATTATTAAGTATTGTTATAATTTTCAAACTCTTTGTTTGCACTGATTTTTCATAATGGATTCTTCCCCAGATCTCACTCTCGAAGGAAGTCGCGTTCAAAGTCTCGCTCCAAGCGATCTCGATCCAAGTCCAAGGCCAAGTCCAGCTCCTCACGAAAAGAGAAGAGCAGCAGCAGTAGTAGTAGCAAGAGTAAAGAAAAAGATAAAGACAAAAGCAAGGATAAGGATAGAGATAAGGATAAAGACAAGGACAGAGCTAAGGATAAAGATAAGGACAAGGACAAAGACAAAGATAAAGATAAGGACAAAGATAAGGACAAGGATAAAGACAAGGATAAAGACAAGGACAAAGATAAAGACAAAGATATAGATAAGGATAAGGAAAGGGATAAAGATAAGGAAAAGGATAAAAAAGAAGAGAGAAAATTAGAAGTCATCAAGGAAGAAGAACCAGAGTCTAGCAAGGTGGAGGAAGTCAAGAAGGAGGATGCTAAACCTGAGGAACCAAAGGAAAAGGAGAAGGAGAAAGAAAAGGAGCCGGAGAAGAAAAAGGAGGTCAGTTATTGGGAGTTTAAATAAGTCATTCAATTCTGTACTGTACTGCTGGAATTTTGAGTTAGGGAGCATAACTTGTAAAGAATGAGGTGAGAAGTGACTTGTGGGAAAAAGAGAACCGATATTAAAATTAGAATTATTTTCTAATTCAAATTTTTCTAATTAGAACTCTAATAAAATCTATATTTCTGTCTTGGTGCAAGGCTTCAAGAAATTATATTTTGTTATAATTTATTATAAGCTTATGTGGCTTCTTGGAATTTGGGTTTTTGACATTAATTTGTATGTTTCTTGGTATAATTTCAGACTAGCAAATCCCGTCGCACACGTTCTCGTAGTCGATCTCGTGAGCGTAAGAGCCGGCGAACGCGGTCGCGCTCTCACAGCAAGAGAGGTTCACGGTCGCGCTCGCGGTCACGAAGTCGTACCAAACCAAAAAGGTCACATAGGTCAAGATCTAGGTGAGACTGCAATTGTTGCACTATTTGTTATTAATGCCATATTTATCATTAGTTTAATGTGTACTACACATTGGTTATTTTTATTTGCTGCTTGATGAGCAGCAGAAATATTACTCAGTGTTAAATGAGTGTATTTTGGTAAATATTCTTGATTTTTTTTTTTGTGAGCTGACTTTTGATTTTAAATTTTCTTAATACAAATTAATTTTCATAAAACTGGTTCAGTATCCAATTTTTTAGCCATATTCTCTGCTTCCAGCAGACTGAAAAATACAATTCACTTCTTTTTCACTCATTCCTATTTTATCATCACTATCATGCATTGAAATGTAAGAAAAGTGAATTAATAACCGATTGTAGATATTAAACCAAACCAAAAAGCTTTATATTTATGCTTGTATATTCATGGTATATTGATGAGAATGACATAAAAGATGCCATACTAAACTAACTTGAAGAGTAAGAGATTGCAATGTGGCTCAATATAAAACTGCTACAATATTTTCATTATTTAGGTCACGCTCACGACGCAGATCTCGCAGTAAATCTCGCTCCCGCAGGGATCGTTCCAGAGATCGTCGTGGTCGTTCGCATGAACGATCAAGGCGAAGGTCAAGATCGTCTTCAAGATTAAAGTAAGTATTTTGTTCACATAAATCTATATGAAAGAGTGACTTAAACCTTTTAGTACAGTATAATTAGAAATTACAATATCCTACAGTGAGAGATATAGGAGGAAGTGCAAAATAAATACTGTACATTCAAAAGCTGGGGGTGCCATAAGCACAATTAGAGAATACTGTATAAACATCAGTGGCCCATGACTGTTCACTCTCCTGCTGACAAACATAAGAAATGTCTGGAACAACAGTGGAAGCTTATAAGAGAAATATGGACAAGCTTCTACTGTAGTTACTAAACCAACCTAGCTGTGATGGCTACTTATTCCTTTTACCTTTGAAGACAAACAGCTTCATAGACTAGGCAATCACCAAAGGAGGCTGCAGGAGTAGAACTATTAAAAATCATTAGTTGGTAATCAACAGTGGAGTAGAAGAACTATTGAAATCATCAGTTGGTAATCAACAATAGTACCTGTCTTAATGAAAGACATTGCCAATTTCCTGCTTATATATATCTCTGATGGTGTGGTACTGTTATGCCTATGCTTTCCTGCTGTCAAAGTTCAGTACAGTACATGTATTTTGAGTTTCCTGTTGTGAAAAATTTTCCTTTAATCAATTGGCATACAGTGCAAATATTTTATTGCATTTATTTGGTGTGTAATAAAATTAAGACAATTTGCATCTAAGGGAATTTTCTCTTTCCCCACCAGGACGGGAAAATCCAAAGACAAGGAATCTAGCAAAAAGTAAGTTAAACTAATTTTTATAATAGCAAATTAAGGTCTATTCTCTGTTGGAAATAAATTTCTTAATATATTGCTGTAATTATAGAGAAATGTTTTAAGATCTTAACTGCTTAGTATGTTTATTGCTTGTTAACCATCACTGACAGCTGTACAGTAATTAAATGCAACACCTTCCAAGTGTGCAGAAACCATTCAATATTAATATATTTTTCTTTACAAGTGATAGTATGTTATATAATGAGAGAGAAAAATTGTAAACAAAATTCTCCTTGCCATAGTGTTGGTGTGGCGCGTTCACAAAGTCGTGCTCAGAAGCCGATTTTGCCGCCGCTGCCCCCATTCATCAAAAAGTGCGTTTGTATATGAGTTGTGACACTATTTACACTCATTATTACACAGGCATTACTGTCAATCAAATAGATTCCCTGTTATTAGAAATTGCTATATTTTATTATTACAGTGCTATTTATGACAATAACACCTGCTGACAAAGTTTATAATATTCATTTTTTATTTTTTGTCGTTACAAGTTATACATTATATTTATACTGAAGAAAATTTGAGTATTGTTAATTAGAGTACATAGTACTTGTATTACGGGCCCTGTATTCCATGTGCTTTCTTAAAACTATTCCTCATTGTTTAAGGATTGTCAAATAAATTTAACGTAATGGGAAAAACTTAATATTACTGACTAACAAATTTTTGTATAAGTATATTTTACATTACTTGGTTTCAACAACTATTATAATAAATTCACATGTTCTAGCCTGCTTGTACAGAATATCTTATTATGCATCATTTTCCAGACTTTGACTAATTATTCAGTAACATAGATGAAGTTTTATCACAACATAAATGATACTCAAAATGTTTTCTTTCAATGTCATGTTTTTACATTAAACTCATAAATTTAAGTATTATTTAAAATTGAATTATCCATTTATTTTATGTTAGTATCTTTAGTGTTATGATTAAAAGAGTTATTTGAGTATGATTGGGGGTTTATGTCTTGCATTTAGTGTCTTTTATATTAATAAAACAGATAAAGCATATGTATCTATGCTAGTCACAGATTTGTTATTCGGGGACTTGTTTATTTGCTGTTTTGGCAATTTGCAGTTAGGATCACTATGTATGGGAGTTTTTTTTTAGTAGTCCTCTTCCCTCCTTCCCTCCTTTTTCAACCCAGAACGCTGCAGTTTTATTTAAAGCCCATGATGACTCTTATTGGTGCGAGTGCGAGGTCCATTGGCACTCTTCTGTATTTCCTCATGTTTACCAGATCTATTTCCTCATTGCACCTATTTCATGTTTTCATTCACTTTGCTATTTCAGGAAAGAAGAACTTATACCCATGTTCTGTTATGTAAGGTTGTAAGGTCAATCTTACTCAAGCTGGGTTTTAGTCTCTACGTTTCTGGTTCTCACTTCATTTGCCCTAATATCGGAGAGATTTAAGGTTTTGCCTACCTTTACTTCACTTGGACGTCTTTCTTTGTGCCAGTGTTCTCTGGTCTCTCTCCATTGGTATTTATTTGTACCCTTCTGCTTATTTTCTTTCTGTTGATTAATTCTTGTGAGGCAACTGAATCTGGTAGCTCGGAAATTAGGCACAATGTGAACAATAACAGTACAAATTAGTAAAATCTTTCTGAATTGAATTATCTGGTCACTCCTATTTTCTGTTAAAGTATGTTGGGAACTCTTTGTGAGCAAGCAAACGAACAGTTAAGAAATAGTCTTCCATTAGCTGTCGCTTATGTGTTGCCAGGATAATGGCAACACATGTAAAAGATTTTACTTTTAGGCTTGTAAAAGATTTGAATATTTTATGGATACACCTGTCTATCATTCTACACTGAACTGGACTACTCTACTCTACTACTCCCCCCCCCCCCCCACTTAGCACTTTATAAATTTCTGGGGAGGTGAATACATACTGAAGCCCTTATGGCATTGGATACATTACCCTGAACATGTGATTTCATTGTGCCTGCAGAGCTGTTTAAAATTCCACATGGAAACAGTTCTGTACTAAATATCATCCTGGCAGACTGTTCAATATATTTTCTATAGTTATTGTGGGGAGGAGCCTGACAGCTGAATGGACAGCGATCTGAATTCGTAGTCCTGAGGTTCCGGATTTGCTCCCCGGTGGAGGCAGAAACAAATGGGCAGAGTTTATATCACTCTGATGCACCTGTTCACCTAGCAGTAAATAGGTACCTAGGAGTTAGACAGCTGCTACTTGCTGCTTTCTGGGGATGTGTAACAAAAAAGGAGGCCTGGTCGAGGACCGGGCTTCGGGGACGCTAAGCCCCGAAATGATCTCAAGATAACCTCAAGATGAACACCAAATTTTATCTTAGGGGGTAACTGAATGATTCTGCCCAAAAAGGTGCTTTTCATATGCACTCAAAGCCTACATTTTATGTAATGCTAATTGAAGTGGCCTGATTAAAGATAAGGCAACACAACAAATCTAATTTTTTACCATCTCGCAGGAAGGAGTCACGGCGCGATCGTAGCCGCAGTCGAGATAACAAAGACAAAGAAAAAGATAAGGACAGATATAAGGAAAAAGACAAAAAGGATAAGAAGAAAGATAAGAAAGAAAAAGAGGAGAAAAAGAAAGAATTGAAGGTAAGAATTAATCATTGATATATTACTATAGATTATAGCCTGTGATTTGTCTTTGCTAAGTGAAGGGATGTGCCACATATTCAATAGCTCTTCAGATCCTTTCCAGATATTCAATCAGATGTAGTAGTTTGAAGATCTGTCCGGATATCTAGCCATTTTATACAAGTTTCAAATTAGTGAAATCAAAAGTGCACTGAAATACTTAACTGTATATACCATCACCTTTTCATCAATGCGGGCTGCTAATACACACAGCCTCACTGACTAGGCACTCACTATGGAAGCCCTGTCACAAGTTGGGCTGCAAGTATAAGAATTTAAAAAATAAAATTGACCACACCAACCATAATTATCATTGTACCTCAAAAAAAAAAAAACCGACTCCAGATCTTAACAAAGTTTCAAGTGCTCAAACTTTGAAATACTTTGTGTATATTTATATATTATCACACATAATATTTAAACCTAGTATTTATGTTATTATAATATTAAAAATGCAGTATAATAAACGTTGATTTTTAACTAAACCCTACCATATTGTTTAGGAACCTTAGCCATGTTACCTACTGGCAGCAAAATTGTATATAGTATCAAGAGTTCTTATGCAATGTAATAACTCACTGTGCAGTACAAGTGCAACAAATTAATTCATTTTTGAGAGTGATCAAGATTTTTGAGAGTACCTAGCTTAAAACATTGTTATCTTAAGTTTTATTGTTGACTAGCAGACAGTGGTGTGAGACTTGGAAATGCTTTAAGTTAGAAAACTACAGGCTCAAATATCTTAGTCTTTAAGTAGTAGGTTAGATAACAATCTGAAGTTAGATATCAGAGCTGGAAATTATGCGTCTACTATAAATGTCAAGGTGCCTTTCAACCTAATTTGCAAAATCTCTGTTGCAAATGGCAGAAGAAAGCATTATTCTTTAAGCCTGTCAGTAAGAGTACTGCCAATTTCACCAAAGAGAAAATTCCTGTTCTTGTCTTCTTGGAGAAGACGAGAACAGAAATTTTAATAAAAACATCAGCAGCACTGGGAGCTTGAAGAAGTAGTGTTAGGGGTATAACTCCTATACCACAGCCAGAGTGCATGCAGGCAATGCGTAACTGACTGGGCTTTAATGGAAGCCTAAGGACCTCTAGAGGATTCAGCTGAATCCCAGGTTGCATTACTTTTAGCGTGGCGTGCCCAAGTGGCATATGCATAGGAGTGCTCAGTGTGCAGGTTCGAATCCTCCTTATGGCTTCTGCTGATTTTTGTCACTGGTACATCAGGTTAATGTGAGTTCTTTAAGCATGTGTTATGTTCTCGGATTGTCATCTTGAATATTGTTCAACTTTGAGTTGCATATTGAAATGCTGTGCAGTCATATTGGCTTAGCGCACCCTTCATGATTACTTGTGATTATTTTTACAGGTATCACGGGATTATGATGAAGAGGAGCAGTTAGGATGTGATGGAGAGGATGAGAAGGGGAAGAAGAAGGAAAAGGAGGAGGAAGACACAAAGGATAAAGGAGAAACAGTTGATATGGACATCTCTGATTCCCCGTGATTACAGGGCTTTCCTGTAAGACTAAATATAAATATATGAAGTAAGACTGCCTGGTCATACTCGATCATTGGATATACTGTATATGGGAAATATTGTTGGTTATAGATAAATCAACCAATTTTGTCAGGTTATTCTAAGAAGGTGTTTAAATTAATAATTTTGTTTAATATTTCAATTAAATGGGTCTCTACATTTTTTATTTTAAACTAAAAAAAATTAGTACACAGAGGATAAATATTTACAATTTTCTGGCCTGCTGAGAAAGTTTGGTTAAATTCAAGTTTAGGTTAAAATATGCTATTGAAATGTTTTACTTAAAGCAGTAATGAAAATTTGGCATGTCATGTTTTATATTGCTACAAGAGAAGGATCACGCTAAATTACTTTTGTGTAATATGTTGTTGATTCAGTACTGTGAGTGAATTTATTGCGTGTATTGTGCCTGCAGCCTTAAAACCTTTAAAGCTTTTCATATTGACTTGAGTATTACTATTACGTTCAGTATCTTGTACTTAGTATCTCACGCGTTGCTGAAATTTGTGTACGTGTTTAGTTATACATACATATATAAATACTGTATAAATCATATCTCTGCCATGTCATGCGATATGGCATGACATATCGAATGTCATGCAGGGCATGACATTCAAAAACATTACATTGACCTAATAATGTACTCAAAATCCATATTTTGTAATGGTGTTTTGCCACTATGCTAGGTAGCTATTGCATAGAATTTCTGATTATTTTTGTATGATCAGTTCTTTCCCTTTAAATTTTTTTTCATAATTCTTGCCAATTCATTTAAATATGTACAGTATAAAGGTTATATAACCTCCATGAGTATATTCATGTACAGTACTGTATACAATGTGTAATTTTGTCAATTACTTTGTCGAGTAGTACACACATGTACCAGCCCGTCTTCCTGACGTTTCCCAACGTCAAGAAAACGGTTAGTTTAAAGTGTCCTTCAAGTATGTCACAGTACGTCACTTTCACGACCCTCTTCCATTTTCTAGTATGATCATTTTTGCCCTTCTGTAACGCATATGATCGATATGCGATGTTTGTAAGATAGGTTGTATGTTCAGCTTCGAACACTACCCTTTGCTTTGCTACATTGCACTATATTTTTTTTTTTCCCTCCTTCCCTGCCGTCACTTGCATCTTTATTGTCATAGAATGTTTTCTATGAGATTTAAAATTTCTGTAATAAGAGCTTCCCTCTACAGTATTCTACATGTATATAGACTTTTCATTGTACAGTACAATGATGTATACTTTTAAATAATTTGGCTGACAACCCCTTTAGCTTCTCTCCTTTCACTTTGTTATGATGAATGTTTATTTTCTGTGGCTGCTCCCTCAGTCACTTCCTAGAGTTTAGATGCTTGTATCACAGATCTGCTCGCAACACACCAGGCCTCTGTTCTCCATTTCTTTCCTGTGGGATTTGATTGCTTTCTAGGAGGCTCATCAGTATTAGGTGGGTGGGCAGGTTTTTGCCTGTACATTAAAAATACAGCAAGGTTGTTGCTATGGTTGTTAACCCATAGTTAACTATCATTACTCTGTGTTACAACCTATTTCCTCTGACCAATAATAATAAAACTTTGGGATTGCAGGGGACAAGGGTAATGGTTTGCCTGTTTCTGTCGCAACTGTTTAGATTTCCTTTGTCGTAAGCTGATCATGGATGGTTACTTATTTCACCCCCAATTTAAATGAATGATAATTCTGGCCTTGGTTTCCAGTAGTCTGCTCAAGTTCACATACTTGGTATGTTGTGAGACACACTGGTGCCCGCACCTTGACTCGGAGAATCTGTCATGTCCTCCAACCAGACTGCTTGCTGTCTCACCTCTTGTGGACCTCTTGTCCAAAATACTGCCAAATTTTGTAGTCGAACACCAATAATTTGTGCTAAATGGGGTACTGTATAATCTCCACCTAGCAACCATTATAATTCAGTTTCACTCGGTTGAGGCTTTACTGAACAGCCACCGAAACAATGGGGCTAGGCACTCCAAGTGACTCGTTAACTCAATTACAGTACTTTAATTGGAATTACACTGGAATTGGAATTAGCACTGGCACTGTGGGTCTTGGCAACACTGCAGAACATCCGGTGAAACACATTCCTTCAAATTATGGACCCCACTGCTGCAGACATAACTCAAAAATGTTCCAAGTCACTAACCTCCCAGAATATGCTCCAAAAGTGTGTATTTAATATAAATTCAACTCGGTGGCAGTCGAGCATTCATATAGACAAAGAGGACAACAGAAATCCTTTGCTTCATGATATTTAATGAATGAATGTCACAAGCAATGTAATCATAGCCTCGACTGAAAATTAAATGACTTGTACAAAGCAGCTCCCTGCTTGTATAAGCATTCATGCATGCTTGTACAAAGCAGTTTATAGGAGCATTCCCTTGCTCTTATGAACAAACTTCATGAAAACTTGACCATTCGCATAAATAATTGCCAAAACATGACGCATCTCGATTAAAATATTCATGGATTAATCGCCACCAAATCACTGAATTTCCTCATTTTTCACTTGTACATTGTAAATAAATAAAAATTCACATAAATCACTATGCATATACAGTAGTAGTAGAAACACAATAGTAAACAATGTAGATAACCTTGCCTTTTTCTGTAAACCTCACTAACTCAATGAGGGGAAGGAGGGGTTGTCTAGATACCATTTAAATGGATGTTGCCATGGCAACTGTCCTACATTCCCTTGCTGCTCTAACATGCCACTCCTACTTTGTGCATTGTCGTCGCTCGGAAAGTCTCGCAGGGCACTTACAGGTACGTCGTGGTTCTCCTTGACATAAGGCTACCACACAAATTTAATGTTGACTGCAGGACACTTTTTTTTTACTACTGATCACTAGGGAAATTATTACACAATGTAGTTGTTGGGCTGTCACTGCAACTTCTCTACACACTAGAATCAGTGGCCTTACTCGTAGGCCGTCACTCAATGTCACTGGAGTAACAGGAATTTCACTTCCTTGCACTACACTCCCTTAACTTGGCCCAAATCACTGGCAGTAATGTCACTGAAGTTACAAATCATCACTGGCTTGCACAGCTCTCCTTGCCTATCTGTTACCGATCCTTCACTGGCCAGGACTGATCACTCGGTGCTAAACAATGCTTTTTTTCTGATTTACATGCTTAAAAATTTATCGAGTATGACTTGACAGCAGGAAGAGGAGTGCTGCATAGATAGCATATTCATTTGTTGCATTTCAAGGTATATTAAAATAAGTACAGGTACCTATAATATTAATGATATTCAAAGAATAGTACAGTATAAACACTTTTTGAACTTATAGAAATAAAGCAAAATTTGGTATTCTCGTACATTAATAACCCAGTGGTGTTCTGGCACGGAAGTTTTACTTGTAATACCTCACTATTTTGTTGTGTAGACAGATGATGTATAAGTTTTTTGTTTTTTATATAAATATCACGACAATACTGATATACTGTACCGTGTAAATATGTTTTAGGCAAGATACAGTTCAACTTTAGTTGAGACTAGAAACACCCTCATTGCTACAGTATCAACCTATTATGCTGTACTCTGTGCATTTTCTTGTGCAGCATTCATGTAAGAAATGTCTACAATGGGTTAATACAGTCGTAACATTTTGGAATGTCTTGAGGTCAACTTTTATGTTTGCATTTTTGTTCCTTTTAGGGATTTCATACTTATGGAAATGTCACTTTAAACATGTGATTATTATATTTAAAATAAACAAGAATATTATTCATATAAATCATTGATTTTTTTTTTTTAATTGAAAACAATGTATAGTAGCTGTTTTTTATGTAATAATAGTTTGTATTACATGTATGGGAATAAATATTTGATTGATTAGAAAGTGTCCATTTTCATAAAAAAAATTCTTGTAGTTTAATTTCACCAATGAGAATGTTGAACGCGTTTTCAGCTCAATTCGCCTTCATGAAAGCAAAATTGAAAGTGGGAAGGAAAGATTTGGCAGATAAATCTTAGTCAGCCCACAGGGAAAGACAGGTCACCTGACCACCAAGGTTTTGGAATGAAACCATACTTTTAAGAAGGGAAGAAAAATTAAGATTAAAGAGAATGAACAAATGTACTTTCCTCAATCAAAAATGTAGACACATTGGTACAAAATAAAATCTGCATGTACAACTGAACAGCAATGATCTGTAATTTACAAATACTACTGTACATTTAATGTATTTTGAAATAAATCAAGCTGAAGATGAAAATAAGTATTTTGGGATTGTGAAGATGTAAACACTTGAAACCTTTATATAAAGAAAGGTGTACTTAGCATTTATAGACAGAAATTCAAATAATTTTACAGGTAACGGAAAAAAGCATATTCTATATAATACATTTACATTCAGTATTAGACAAAATACAGTACAGATATTTTAACAATTCATTCACCTAAACAAACCAATATTCTAGTCCAGTCACCCATCCAAAATTTGGATTTGGGTTCAAATAAGTTAACATTTGTGGTAAAACTGGAATTATTGTATACTGTACTGTAATAATTTTAAGCAGATTAATTCCTCTTATATTTGTGCTATTAGCAGATATTAACAAAATATAGTTTGTATGTGGTTTTACCAAATTTATGTAGTACAGCAGTGTAAATAGTACTGTATAATACAATTAATTGGTGACTTATTTTCTGTGGGTGGTTACCTGCTACCAATAGTTTGTGACTTATTTTCTGTGGATGGTCATCTGCTACCAATAGTTTGTGACTTATTTTCTGTGGATGGTCATCTGCTACCAATAGTTTGTGACTTATTTTCTGTGGATGGTCATCTGCTACCAATAGTTTGTGACTTACTTTCTGTGGATGGTCATCTGCTACCAATAGTTTGTGACTTGCTTTCTGTGGATGGTCATCTGCTACCAATAGTTTGTGACTTGTTTTGTGGGTGGTCGTTGTCAACAACAAATTATCGTCTGTTGTGGTGGTGGTGCATTTTTTTTTTCAATAATTAATTTTGTGAGTAGAAAAGATGTTTGCCAGCAAGAGTTGTATGGCTAGACCAGGTATCATAACATGGACAAACAAAGTTATATCTGTATACAGTAACGATGCTGGCAGATACATTTTAGTGTTGCATGTGGATCATATCTGACATTTAAAAAAAGTCAGGGAAAACAGTTCTAAGTGTTGAAAAGATTGAAATACAAATTCTTGGCTCAAATACTAATAGGTTTGATCAAGCAGTTTACAAGCACTGTGCTATATATTTTTCAAGCCACAGGATTGTTGCCTTCATTAAGGTAAGTACAAAATTTATCATAATGTAAAATTGCATAACAAGTCATAAGCTTCTATAGCATTTGTTAATGTGCAAATTCATTTTCTATCAATTGTTCTAAGAAGGTTCGTAAACAGTTGTAAATAGTCCCCAAGAAGTAAAATATTTGAAAATCCAGATTTTGTGTAAATCTGAATCAGGTCAGAAATTATAGTTTGGATTTTGCAAACTACACTGTACAGTAATTATATAGTACAGTATATATATATATATTCTACATGATAGCCAGAGTTGCTTAACAAGAAGAATGTCCTTATACTATAGAGTATTGTATTTTACACTTTTCTAAAATAACGTGTTGTGGGCTGTTAAGATATTTTCATTGTAATGCAACCTACATCAAATTTTTTGTTTCCAACTTGAACCAAAAATTACTTAACATGCGTCTTATTCCAGAAATATCCCAAACCAGTATTATTAATAAATTATTGTTCTCAGTGATTTGTTCATTTCATTAAGATCTGATTTTTTCTGTAGAGATATAAGAACCTGAACAAAATGTTCTGGTTATTAGCCAAAACAGACCTTGCCTATTTTGCCTCAGTCTGGCTCTAGCACTACTGATAAGTTTACAGGCTATTCGAGCCCATGCCACCTCTTGGGTGGCTTAATCTTTATCAATCTACTGAAAAGATAAATTACTAATCTTCTAGTACTCAAATGTATCCACAAAAATGTTCAGCAATTACTGCAATAGCTTTAGATATTCAGATATAACTATATAATCACTGGAATATATTTCAAAACAGATATTACAAATTCCATCATAAACTAATAGTTAACAATGCCATGGAACTACAAATTGAAATACTGGAGGTAATAGAAGATTCATACTTGAAGCTGGCAGTTTCTCCTGCTAGTGACTGGCTCTACCATCTTTCTTACCTATGCTTACAAGGGGTTTGGCTTCAGTTCTTGCATTGATTGATTGAGGTGATTGTATTGATTGATTGCCACAAGAGGTGGCAGGAGCATGAATAGCCCGTAGGTGGTAGATATTTGAAGTGAATGTGGTCTTTGGGCCCTCAGAATTCTTGCATTTTGTCTGTGTGTATGTAGTACACTACATATACCCAAATATAAAGCGAGTGGTTTTATGTAAACCTGGATGTGGCTTGGTTGCAATGACAGAAAACAATGTTCCGGTCATAAGTTTAAATTGCATATTTGCTGGATATGATTATGGTACAAAAAACTTACAAAAACTAGTTAATTTTTTATTTAAAATTTACATTTCTAAGGGGTTTCAGTACCATATTAAAATAGTTTCAAATGTGTGCAATATTGTTTACATTAATAAAAATATAATAATTGTGACCAAAAATATTAAAAATAGCTTAGATGTACATACATCATTAGACAGTTATGTTTTCCAATATAAAAGATAAAACTATCTTTTATTGACAGTTTCCATGGAAATATCCTAAAATGTTTACTCCCAGCAGGAATGGGTAAGATACAGACAGACACAACACACACCATTCCAATTATAGAAATGAAACATAAAAGAATCATTCAGGATGTACTCTTTTTTTTTTCCAAGAGTTTAGCAAGTGACTAGTAAATAAATACTAATCAAAGGTAGAGGGAGAAAAGTAATGCTATTGTAGATACATTATAGATTTGAAGAAATACCCATACCAGAGGTTGTTAATTCATACAACTACACCATAGTCATGGTAACAATAGAGTACAACATAATAGTTGTGGTCATATACAATTCCTCGGCTAACACAACAGGACCCAGGAAAAAGTATGATAATATTTTTTTAACTTGTTGAATGCACTGCTTTTGCAGATCTGAATTTTCCTGCCAAGTGGGGGTTGTGTTAGTCTGAGTGGTAGAATCCACTATAGATGATATGGTAGTAACGGTTGAGGAACAAAGAAACACCCTGCAGAATTCAGATACTGTATAAGCAAAATAGTAGAGCAATATTTTATTTTACCTTGGATATTAAGGCAACAGCTATTATGTAATCCACTAACTAGAATCTAATGTTTTATTAGAAAAGAGGGAATGTCCAGAAACCTGGAAGACTGCAAAGGTGGTGCTCATATTCAACAAAGGAGATAGACATGAGGCCTTAAACTTTGGATATGAATCACTGATAGAAAGATGGGTGATTTGCATTCTTCCAATAATGCCAAAAAGTCTGATTGCTTGGAAAAAAAAGACTTAGGTAATTGGGAAGATACAGGACTGGATTAGAGTATCAAAGAGGAAACTGGGCTGTAGTGGGAGGAAGGGTTCCATAGGGTTCAGCATCTGGACCAGAACTACTCCTGATTTATATGAATGCCATCCTGTAGGAAGTACAATAATGGCAGCTTTTGCAGATATAATTTATGAGGAGGATAAAGATCACCCACTGAATTACAGACAATATTATAAATAAATATCAAGAAAGTAATAATTTATTTGTAAAGTAATTGGTTCAAAACTAAATCCATGATTACAAATTGAAAATTACAAGTATGCCTTCAACAAACATTAATTTCTTTTTAAAAGAAAATGTGATAGGGATGAATACAAAACTAAGACTACTGTTGGTTATCATCCTGGAGCTTTTATAAAAAATAGCAATGTAATTTATTTTTTGAATTTAACACTTTATTTTACAATACTGCAATCTATGGGCCCAGAATCATATGAAGGTTTTTTCACACATGCACAGAAACAATTAATCATCACAGAATTTACAGTCCTTGGTTTTTGGCACCTGCCACAGTCAGAGACAGACCAACTATGTTTAGGACCATTAAAATAAAGATCAATTGTCCAACACCAAATACAGTACCAGTATTGTACTATTGTCACAACAGTTCTTCTCTAATGCCTAGTATAATTAAAATTAAATGAATCATGCCTATGTTTAACAGCTTACATTCGTATTAAAAATAAAGTTAATTGCATAGCTACAGAATGTCATTTGTCACTACAGTCCTAAAAGTAATAAATACTTGATACTGTAGATAGATAAAAAAAAGGAAAATTATAAATGATTAAATGGTTTGATAGAGCATCAAGAAACTTAATATTTAAATGATAAACTTGTGCTTGATGTTCTGAAGACAGTATGATAGCTGTTAAGAAAAGATGTCAATTCACTGATCAGGAGTTGATTATACCAATTAAATGTGACCAACATGTATATTATGCAAATTTAGGAAATATACAATTTATATATACTTCATAATATATATATATATATATATAATATTAAAAGTTGCTAAACTGCAATTAGCTTTCCTAATTTCATGAATATTTCATGTAGTATTAATAATGCCATCCAGCCTATTGTATTTACAAACAACATCATACTAGCATATGTTTCTCAAACATACATTTTTTGTTTCACAACACCTTAAGATTATGTAATTACCATAATAGAGGAGTCATTTTAATAATCTTATTTGGAAATAGCAAATGTGAGCCTACTAAATACATCTAAACTAGAGGTGCACAAACAGGACAAGATGAGGTGAACCCAGATCATGCGTCTTCAAATTCCCGATTCCAAAATTTACGACACCTTGGCTGATGACCATCCCCAATATCCTTTAGGCCCAAAGTTCTTTCCATAGCATGCTGAAAGAGAAATGTAATGTTATTTATTTACCTTTACCTGAATTTACCTGAGGGTCATTATTACTAGTGTTCCACTTAATTGAATAATTAAGATTTACTGTACAATGGAAACTCATAGAACATTAACTAGGTCTGGTTCTGATTACTACTGTAATCCATTTGACAAACATTTCCCTTTATTTTGTAACCTTAAACTTAGCCTAAATTTATATCTGATGAATGCAGAAACATTTCAATTTTTATAGGAGCAGAAACTTACGGTTGCAGTAGATATCTTGTTCACGTTCACGAATTGAATGCGAGTCAAGACACTTGTGGCACTCACGGCAGTTGAAGCATGCTTTGTGCCATGCCCCTCCTGCTGCCATTTTTCGCTCTGCCATGAACACTTGCTTAGCTAAAAGTAAAAATGACAATACAGTATTAGTCAGGTAGCACTTTACAAACTTGCTACATTTTGAAAATATGAGGGTAATCCAGAAATATATAGTGTTGTCACTTGGTGGTGGTCAGTGTAACAGCATGCTAGTACAGGTACACAAAACAGTACTAGCAGGAGCCTCTCAACTGTGGTCACCTGTGTTGTCAAGGTGCACAGGTGAGTACAGGAACAGATGACTTATGACTTTTCAGAGATTTCTGTTACCATATCTCATGCATGGTAAGCCTTACCGACTAGTTTTCCCTGGAACACAACCCACTAATCAGTTAACAACCAGGCACCCAATTAGTGCTGAGTGAACAGAAGCGAACAGTAAAGGACTGAAGCTTAGTGAAATCTCCTGGCCAGGATTCAAACCTAGAACAAATACTGTGCAGAATATGTACACAAGTTGTGCTCAGAAAATTTACAAAAAATAGAGGATGAAATGCAGCAGAAGGGTCCAAAATAAATTATTGAATTCCAGTAGGTTTCTATAAATGTCTATTCCAAATATAGAAGATACAAAAATTAATTTAGCTATAAAACAATAAAACCACCACAACTCACAGCATCTGACGCAATAGTCCGCACCTCCCCATTTGGGTCGTACGGGTTTTACTGCCGGTGCTGGCTCTTTGAGTGGTGCTACATAAGCTTCCATGGTTGCCGGGATATTGCTCTTAGGAGGGCCATTCTGGAAACATATTGTTTGAGTTAAAAGATGGCAGAACAACTCTTCAATGGAGCATACACTATAAAAACAATGAATGAGACAGATATGCATATCAATTATTCATTTAAAAAAATATAGAAAAATATACATCAAATTTAAAATTAAATCATCAATCATTACATGATTCATTTGTGGAACCTAAAATGTGGACATTATACTATACTATAGCATGCTTTGATCATAAGTGATCAAGACACACATCCCCAGGTCATCATATTTCATATGTATGTATGTATGTATGTATGTATGTATGTATGTATGTATGTATGTATGTATGTATGTATGTATGTATATATATGTATGTAAGGGAAGTCCTAATGCATAATTATTCCAGTAATGACCTCATATATGCAGGGTATAGGAACTTGAAAGCCTCCTTGTTTAGATTTTTAAATGCAGTTCATATAGTTACCAATTTACCATATACTCACCTAGTTGTGCTTGCAAGGGTTGAGCTTTGGCTCTTTGGTCCCGCCCCTCAACTACATTACCTAAGTCTTGACAGTTTAAAAGGTGATTTGTGAAGGAATTCTCTAGATAGGACAGAGACACGGGGTAGGTAGTAAATACTATATAGTGCTAACCTCATATTTTGTGCCATCATCCATGGAGAGGACCCCTGCACCAACACCATATCCATACCCTTTTGGGCCAAAGAGCCGCCCATAACAGCTCTTGCAATACATCTCCTCATTGTGCTCGGTGAATGTGCTGCTGTCCAGGAGTTTGTTACAATTGGCTGTTGAAGAAAATATTCGTTAAGAACATAAGCATTAAGTATGAAGTTTTAGTCTTTAGTGTTTTTCCTGCCCGAAACGCTTTGCGTAATAGTAGCTTTAGGCATTGTATGTACTAGCTCTATCTATAAATTCATCAATATTTGTATCACCCCTTGTATGTACGTACTTTACCTGAATTTTTGAATTTGAGTAAATTTACGTAGTACCAAGTGAGAAATTGTAAAGTAAATACCCGGTATATCATAAAAGATGATGGTTCAAAATACTTTGGCTTTATAGGTACAGTAGTTTGCTGTGATGAGATGAATTATCAGAGGAAAGCGCCAAGCCATTACGACTATATAGCACTTGGAAGGGATCAGGATAAAAATTTGGGCTGGGACGGGGGGGGGGGGGAAGGAATGGTGCCCAACCACTTGAAAGGTCGGGGAATTGAACGCCGACCTGCATGAAGCGAGACCGTCGCTCTACCGTCCTAGCCCAAGTGGTTGGGCGTGATGAAACTCACCGCACTTGATGCACATCTTGTGGTAGGGACGACCCAACACAATCTTCTCCTCGGCGAAGTATACAGCCTTCTGGCATCTTGGGCACTGTCCTGGCATCTTCGTAACCCGGCAGGAGTTTTCACGACAGAGGGATAAGTCACGGCAAATGTATCTGAAGGGATAAACATTTAGCTTTCATTATTCAGTTAATAGTAAAGATAACCGCAGCAGACATCAACCCGATTAGATGCTTTCTTGTAATAATTTCTATCGTAACTTATCAATTATGATTTATTCTTCAAAATATATTAATCATTCCCATTGCATGACGCTGTATGTGCACTTAGATGTACATTTTTACTGTACGTCCTGTAAAAATTCCATTTTCTTTTATCCAAATAAACTAATCCAAATCAGCCAACAAAAAAAATCCAGGAATTGACAGGGTAGATAAGGATAAACTTTTTAACACGAGTGGTACGCGAACAAGGGGACACAGGTGGAAACTGAGTACGCAAATGAGCCACAGGGACGTTAGAAATAACTTTTTCAGTGTCAGAGTAGTTAGATGGAATGCATTAGGCAGTAATGTGATGGAGGCTGACTCCATACACAGTTTCAAATGTAGATATGATAAGAGCCCAGTAGGCTCAGGAATCTGTACACCAGTTGCTTGACGGTTGAGAGGCGGGACCAAAGAGCCAGAGCTCAACCCCCGCAAGCACAACTAGGTGAGTACACACACATGCGTGCGCGCGCAAATTTCCACTCCAGCGTATAAAAAGTTGCATTTTTTACGTAGATGTCTAACAGCATTCCAGCAGCAAGCGCACACCATGTCTTACTCGCTGCTACAGTTACACCAGTTTCGCTAAGAATCGATAATCAATGATAAATCACAAATACAAATTACCCTAAAAAATTAAATCACTAGTGTAAATGATAGGGAAATCGGTTTATACAGGTACATAATTTTTTGTTTTGATCTGGCGACCCATCTAGTGTCCACCATTATCAGGGATAGCAAGCCTGTTAGCCACACTTACCAAGTTCCCCCCCATTTGGTAACGATTAACCTTTATCAGGATGCAATTCACAAAATTTGCCTAACTTCCATGGATCTATTTACTGGTTGGCAAATAAGAGACATTGGGCACGTTTGATGACACCCAATCATACTCTCAAGGGAACCGACACCCGGCTCAGTATATCAGCCACCTTACCTCGCCCCTAATGTAACCAAAATACCATTGTGCAAATTACCTCCTCAACCACCTCATTTTTCCAGCATTAACGTAAACACTCATACATAACACCAATCTATCAGTCTCATACATACACATCTCTTTTTTTCAGTTTTACCCAAAACATCTCTGCCTCAACCATTCCTATTTCATCCCTATACGTTAAATAAAATACCCAAACTGTTCCCCACGACCACTTACCCGCATCACCCCCCCCCCTCCAGCGTAACCAAACTTTCCTGTATCAAACAACCCATTATCATGCAAAATATAAACGAATTATTGCTGTAAATCAACAATATTTAAATCAGATGTCTACTTTTTTTACTGCAACTAACGGTGAGCGCTGCCTAACCTTGGCCCAATGCATCACTTGGCTATCCCCTTCCCCTCTCCCACACCAGCGCCTCTCCTGACCTCTCTTGTTAAATCACATCCTGGAAGGAAGCGTGCGAGCTCTGGCATCCCGGAGAGCAGTCGAGTGTGGCTTGCGAAGTCCATCTTCTGACCAAAAGATATGAGACAGACTATAAGAATGTTCCCTCCACTTAGAATGGGTTCGACTGTAGCTTAGTTGGGTACAGGCCCCCTGTCCCTTCCGGTTTGGCTCATGGTGGGGAGTCTGACCAAAATTTGTAAATCTGATGCAAATATTATATGCTTATTTTTTAATACGGCGCCAGTGAAAGAGGTAATATTGATAAATTAAACTTTCCTAACAGACCCAGCGACTCATCAGTAACCTACTATACGCTTTAATGAACAAATCCACAAGGGCAGTGACGTGACGAGGATTCGAACCTACGTCCGAGAGCATCCCAGACGTTCGGACGTAGGTTCGAATCCTCGTCACGGCCCTTGTGGATTTGTTCATTTGATGCATCACGCTATTGTGATTTCTGTGTGTATACGCTTTAATCTTTCTTCTTAACTAGGAGGATATAACCGGGAAGAAAAATCTCACAAATATTCTACCCAGCTTTGCATAAAACACCGGAGGTGAGAACCAAATCAGCCTGCACTATACAAATCCATTGGTTCAATCAACTAAACCACCACGAGCTTCCACTCTTACTGCGAGAGAGCCCTTGGGTAATCTGATTTAAACAGTTTGTATGCATGTAGATGCACCGGTGGAGTTGACCAATGTGAGCTTAGCTGAGTAATCTGAACTCCTGTTACTTAATAGCTTTGGTGTTAATATATTAATCATTACCAGGTTTATTTAACCAGAGCACTCACTCATGCAACCTCTCACTCGATATTTGGAAACTTTCTCGTTGTATCATATGGCTCTGTATGCCTCACTCTTCCTGCTCTTAACCAGAAAACTTATCAAATAACGCCAGCGTTATCCTCCACAACTACTGTAACTAGATCATCAAGATTGTAACTTGCTTAGCTAAATGAATTGTGGGGTTCAGTCCCTGAGCCATTATGTGCCTCTGTAACCCTTTCCACTACCGCCCACAAGATGGGTATGAGGTGCATAATAAATGAACTAAACTAAAAACTAAACACTACTATACGCTCATCACCAGCATATATACAGAACTGCAACAACTTTTCCCCCGAGACATCACAACCTCTCCCTGCTTGATCATCTCTCCCCTCCCAAGCGTCACCCCTGCCCCTTCCGCAGACATGAACCGGCGCCACTTCCTGAGAGTGGTCAGGTCACCCCCAGACCGCGGCTCCCGACCCTCTTCCTCCTCCTGAACAACTCCTTCCCAATGCTCTCCCTCCTCCCAGACCCCCTACCTTTCCTCAAGTTCAACAAAGTAGGTTATCTATAAGTCCTACCGTCTGCTAGCCCGTTCGTCCGTCCTTCTGTACATTCGACTAACTTTCCGTTCGTATATTCCGGCCCCATGCAATCATTAGGCTTGGAAGTCCTCCTGCGTTTATGCGATGGTTCCAGTTACAGTTCCTGAGTATATATATTCGTCCGTGCACTTTTTCTCTATATACCACCATATCCTCATAATTCATCCAAAGTTTACCATCGTGCAAGGTGGGGATCTCAATATAATAGTACTCGACACAGCCCCTGTAACTTATTTTTTTTTTTAAGTTTAACTTGTCATATAGTTTGAGCTACGGGCGTGGAAAGCTCTAAGCTTGCTAATAAGAGTCAAACGTTCAGATATCGTCTGTTTCTGTACCCACCTCTGAAAAAACTAAGAAGGAGGTACAGTACGTCCAGGAATTGGCTCTCACAGGAAACGTATGACTAATGTGTACATGCCAACATTTGTGGAAGGAAGGAGGTTGGACACAAATATTCGCTTACCTCACTGGGAAGCGGGTGTGTAGGTGTATGTCTAAAGCCAGGTGTGTGGGAGAGCCTAGCAGACGTGTTGGAGGGCGAGGGTGGTGGGAGAGGACATGGGAAGGGAGGGGAGGGAAGGGAGGAAGTCCTCCAGGAGTGGGGGGGGGGGGGAAGGCTGGGAGGTTACGTGAATGTGTGGTGGCTGTGGGAGGGAGGGTGAGGCACCTAAAGGTCCAAGAGGGTAAACTGTACCTGCCACCACAGCCTCATACACATTCCAAGCGAAGCAACTTTGACAAACGAGCTTAGGGTAAAGTTCCCGAAGAGCGCTCTGTACACTCTTAGTAATATACAACTACAAAAATAACATCAAAACGCGATTAAATTCAATATTTCTGCGGGTATTATCGTAGGTTACAAATCCTATCTACGTTATACAGGATTTCCACAGCCACAGTTAGGCTTGCTCAGAGTCCGGGCCGCAAGGACATTGATACTCGGGACCAACTCAAGGTAACTTAGAGGCAAAGTTCTACAAATCCACCAATTCTACTGCAATTTTTTAATACAGTAATTATTCACCTTTTTTTATCAACACTGCCGTTGTTTATTTTTCAGTTATTATTACTAATTGTAAATATGAAGTAGTTTTGAACACTATTCTGTCATTCCGTGAAGTGATCATTGTATGTAATTTGTCACTTACAGTAAACTGCGTATAAATGTAGTAACATTTATGAACACAGTCGTAGGGTGGTCGGATTTAACTGTTACTCCGGCCGGATTTACCACTTAACGCTGGCCTAATTTAGCCCCTACGCTGGCCGGATTTAGCACCTACGCTGGCCGGATTTAGCACCTACGCTAGCCGGATTTAGCCCCTACGCAGGCGGGCGGGGTACTATTGTCGGCGTTACTCAAGAGCCCATTGTTTACACTGTACATTACTTAGGTGTAGCCTGTGTACCCCCCTCCTCCCCCCTCCCCCACCCTTTCCCACACCACTTCCCCCCCCCCTCCCCACACACACGTGTGGTTATTTAATTCACTGTGTCGGGGGACAGGAAGCCAGAGTGTATGCATATACGTTAGGCTTTTATCGTGATCTCCCCCCCCCAGGGTCAAATTACTGACCACGCCCAGGATGCAACCCCCCCACAACAAGCTGACCGTGAACTCTCGCGTACCTATACTTGCTGCTAGGTGAACAGAGGCATTAGGTGAATGGAAATGTGCTAACTATTTCTGTCCCGCTCGGGATTCGAACCCGGAATTCTCGAGTGTGTGTCGAGAACGAATCCGACTGCACTACCGGGACCTTCTTTATGGTAAAGTGTGTATCTAGGTAGTGTTGATGCCTATACGGGTGAGGTAGCGTGAGCGTGGCGACCCTTGGCCGTCCTCGGAGGAAGACTGACCGGGGGGGAAGTAACTGTGGTTGGTCATTGCTCCTGCAGGCGCTGGGGAAAAAGTTGTGAGTGTTGTGTGGAAGAGGCAGGTGGTGTAGCGCGCCACCAGGATCTTTAAACAATGACGTGGCCACATCCACCGGGCCTTCCAGAGGGTTTCGGCCACACCCCCAACCACACACACACACACACACCTCACCCCTACATACACATACATACAATTCACCAGCACATTCACACGCCCCAACCTCCAATCAACACACACTGAATTCAAAATCACACACATATGTACTCCATATGTAAGGCTAATCCTGGAGTATGCGGCCCCAGCATGGAGTCCGTACCTAGTCAAGCACAAGACGAAGTTGGAAAAGTTTAGAGGTATGCCACTAGGCTAGTCCCAGAACATAGGCATGAGTTATGAAGACAGGCTGCGTGAACTGCACCTCACGTCGCTGGAAGACAGGAGAGCTCGGGGAGACATTAGTATGATCACCACATACACAATTCTCAGGGGAATTGACAGGGTAGACAAGGATGGATTATTTAACACGGGTGGTACACGCACAAGGGGACACAGGTGGAAGCTGAGTACCCAAATGAGCCAATGTCTCTGTGGCTCATGAACTTTTTCAGTGTCAGAGTAGTTAGTAAATGGAATGTATTAGACAGTGATGTGGTGGAAGTTGACTCTACACAGTTTCAAATGTAGATATGATAGAGCCCAGTAGGCTCAGGAACCTGTACATCAGTTGACTGATAGTTGAGAGGCGGGACCAAAGAGCCAGAACTCAACCCCCGCAAGCACAACTAGGTGAGTACACCGCCATACTCATGCACTCACCCACACAACCCCACACCCATACACTCACCCGACACCACCTTATAAATAGCTTACCGAGCCTACCCACTTGAGTTTTATGATAAGACAACAATAATACAACTTAGATTAAAGTTAGTTCAGTTATTTATTATGCACTCCATATCCATCCCGTGGGCGGTGTTGGACCCCATACCCACCCCGTGGGCGGTGTTGGACCCCATACCCACCCCGTGGGCGGTGGTGGACCCCACACCCACCCCGTGGGCGGTGGTGGAAAGGATTACAGACGCACATAATAGATTCAGGAACTAAATCTCATGGTTCATTTAGCCAAGCAAGTGGTAATGTTGTAAAGATAGTTATTTTCACAACATTATTTTTTTTATTTAATAAATACATTTGTTTATTAAAGGGTGGGGCAGGCTGTGTCTTTCTGTAGTGGCACAAGGCATTATTATACGTCCACACTAAAAGTTGCTACACCAACTGGAAAATAAAGTAATTAAGTGCTGCAGTTGATCAGAGTAAAGTTTGTCTTCCAAATAACTAAAGAAAACTGGGATGCTCTCGGACGTAGGTTCGAATCCTCGTCACGGCCCTTGTGGATTTGTTCAGGATTGTCAAGCACTCTTTACTGAACAAGCAATATGAGCAACCCCCCCCCCCCCACACACACACACGCGCGCGCGCGTGCGCAAGCTTGGTTACAAAAGAGCCTGTAGTAAGTATCTGTGAAGGAGGTGGCCCAGAAAGGCTTCCGGATCGCTGTGATAATCCCTTTTACGGTGACACAATGTCAACACAGCGTCGCCCTCGCTACTGTGTCTTCTCTCGTGTAGGCACACACTCGTCATGACCACTCGTGGGTATATATATGCCCAAGACTGCATCGGATCTACGCTCAAGTCATTCCTATATAAAACAGTTGCATATATAATGAGTAACTATTAAATCTTTAAAGAATAAATCATCTTAAGAACATAAGAACAAAGGCAACTGCAGAAGGCCTATTAGCCCATACGAGGCAGCTCCCATCTATAACCACCCAATCCCACTCATATACTTGTCCAACCCATGCTTGAAACAATCGAGGGACCCCACCTCCACAATGTTACGCGGCAATTGGTTCCACAAATCAACAACCCTGTTACTGAACCAGTATTTACCCAAGTCTTTCCTAAATCTATACTTATCTTGAACCCATTTGGCATGAATTACGAATGTTTTTTCAAGTCACATTCTCCAATGACTTAAGATGAGACGAGAGACTATGCTTCTTTTTTTGACTTATCATCTATTATAAATTCCCGGTATCACACGGTGGATTCTGGCCCTGAAAGTTACGGAGCCTGATATAAGCGGCACGAGCCAAGAGGTCCAGGATGAGTGTTGATAATGATATCGACCGGCGCAAGGTGTCCCGTCCCAGGGAAGATTGCACGGAGCCTAAAATATTCATAACTTCCTTTGTCCACACACGAAGAGGTTTGACACAAAAGGTTCGGTAACCTACTTTCGCAGTGACTGCGTACCAGTATGCGGTCTTGGATTCTAACGGATAAAATAGCGAACGAATCTTTGTGAATCCGGATCCAGTTGAAGTTGGTGGTCCGTTGTTGGAGACTTTAGTTGGGTAATCTATATTGCAATGACTTTAGTAATATTACGCGCCCTCTGGTTCTTCCGTAAGGAAACAAAACAATGAACGCGCCGCTGTGAATCTGGATCCAAAACAGAGGTCGGTTGTGGCTCAGTACATGCTGTAGGTAGGGCATCTGGTAGTGCCAATCCGGCTCTGTACGCAACTTGATTATGAATGAAGTCATGCATAAATATGGCCCATGGTTGACCCTGACGCCCCAGTGATGATGACATTCGGATCAAGGGTCAGAGGACTGGGCAATACGTGTTGTCGTACCCAGCAACACAAAAAGATATCGTACTTTGTGCGTAGAGCCCACGAACAGCTAGAACGCTCGGGCGAGTAGGAACTAATTATCTTCATAAACCGCAGGAAAATATATTCAACATTTGATTTTCACAGTGATGGGATTACTACATACTATGTCAGTACAAATGTATGATTTAATTTACAAGCAAGGAGTCTAATATTAGAAAACCATAAACATTAGAAAGCAAACAATGCAATCAAATACGAGAGAGATATTTATATAGGTTTAGAGTGAAAGTATTAAATTTAATTAATTTATGAATAGCAGTGGCATTTCTACTAATCCTTAATCATAATTAAAATTAAAACCAAACCAGATGAAGTTCCCTACGGTGAATGTACTCACCTAGTTGTGCTTGCGGGGGTTGAGTTCTGGCTCATTGGTCCCCGCCTCTTGACTATCAATCAACTGATGTACAGATTCCTGAGCCTACTGGGATGTTGTTGTTTTTGGTTTAGCTACTCAGAACGAAGTGTCCATGTAGCACGGGCTATGGTGAGCCCGCAAGCCTACTGGGAATTCATGTGTTTATAAGCGATGATGATGACGTGTGTGTATGTGAAGCAGGGATAGTGTCACTCTCCCCTGTCACTGTAGCCACAAGTGACCTCATCAGTGTATTCCAACAGCCAAGCTTATCCACATTTTGACCACTGCGTGTCAAGTACATTTTGACCACTGCGTGTCAAGTACATTTTGACCACTGCGTGTCAAGTACATTTTAACCACTGCGTGTCAAGTACATTTTGACCACTGCGTGTCAAGTACATTTTGACCACTCTGCATGTACTCTACACAACTTATTTTGATCCAAGAACTCTTAACCCAACACATCCTTCTCTGCAGCTCATCTCGAGTTAGCAATAAGACTTGTATCACAGCTGGAGTCTCGAGTCTGCCCTTATCCTATTCTATATAATTGCTAGTCTGTTATTATTAGTATTGTCATATCAATCTAATTATTAGTCCTACTACTTTTACTACTTCTACCTCTACCTTTACTAATACTACTGCAAACTTAACTATTCACAGAATCACGTACATAACCATTGCCAATTTAATTGGAAGAATTTGCATGTAGCTTGATATTCTGAGAAAGAGAGAGAGAGAGAGAGAGAGAGAGAGAGAGAGAGAGAGAGAGAGAGAGAGAGAGAGAGAGAGAGAGAGAGAGAGAGAGAGAGAGAGAGGTACAACCCCCCCTACTGACTAACGACGAGACATACCGTAACATAGCAGGCTGACATGACTAGATAACAAGACTCCCTTACTGAATATCTTACTGGTAGAGGAGTGGTTGAGCGCCTTGCTGGTTGACTGGTTTAATAACCTGCTCGGGTTGCCTGATTAACCGAACTGCCTCGTTAGCTGATTTATTGGCTCAACTACTTGGTGATTGACTGAATACATTGCTGATTAACTTGCTGCTTGAACATCCTGCTGGTTGACTGACCTGGCTGTCAAGAGACTCACCATCCAGGCAAATAAACATCAACCAACATCAACCAACAGAGCCTTGAGAGATCCCCCGGTACTGGGACTAGATTCACGAAGCAGTTACGCAAGTACTTACGAACGTGTACATCTTTACTCAATCTTTGACGGCTTTGGTTACATTTAATAAGCAGTTTACAAGCATGAAAACTTTCCCACCAACTGTTGTTATTGTTATAAACAGCCTCCTGGTGCCTCGGAGCTCATTAACTGTTTATTAATTGTAAACAAAGCCGCCAAAGATTGAGAAAAGATGTACAGGTTCGTAAGTGTTTGCGTAACTGCTTTGTGAATCTGGCCCCGGGGCTCCAAGTTGGCAGAGTCCACATCTCCTCCAAGATGGCCTCCTTCGAGATCATCCCCCTCTTAAGACCACACCCTCTCTAAGACCACGCCCTCTCTAAGACCACACCCTCTAAGACCACCCCCTCTAAGACCAGCACTGCTAACCTGGCCGTAACGACGCAATTACACTTTCCAAAAATATTCAAGACACGATATGAAAATAAATAAGCAATATTCCACGCCAAATTTGCACCTGAGGTCACAAGGATGAAATGATGACATGGAATGAATGTGAGTTTTTCATTATGTGAGTTCCCAATGGTGAATGTGAGTTCCCAACGGTGAATGTGAGTTCCCAACGGTGAATGTGAGTTCCCAACGGTGAATGTGAGTTCCCAACGGTGAATGTGAGTTCCCAACGGTGAATGTGAGTTCCCTACAGTGATGTAAGTTCCCTACGGTGATTGTGAATTCCTTACTGTGATCTGTGTGTATATTTCCAAGCGTTATTAAGTGAGTAAGGTTTTATTTCTCAATATCATTGCTCGTCGTAGTTGAGATTCTTGCATGGTTAGTATTGTCTTGCTGCTAGTGCGGCTCTAAGAGCGCCCTTCCAGCAAGTTATGAGGTAACAACGGAATTGCGTGATACGGGGATTACAGGAGAGAGAGAGAGAGAGAGAGAGAGAGAGAGAGAGAGAGAGAGAGAGAGAGAGAGAGAGAGAGAGAGAGAGAGAGAGAGAGGGCACAAGAGGGAGCTGCTCAAGAGATTAACACCCGGCAGTACTCGAGTGCCGTGGTAAGGGGGGAGGTGGGGTTGAAGTGCCAGGCCAAGTGACAGCTCCTAGGAACCTACTCATCCTTCAAGGATGTCCTTATCAACAGCCACACCCTCGTCAGCATGCACGATGGCACGGAAACACAGACAAGACAACGAGAGAGAGGCCAAGTATAAGGAAAAGTTATTTCCAAGCGAGAGTTCCAAAGATGTGGCAAACCCATTATGGACGAGGACTCGACACGAAGACTCGACACAGCGAAGCATCGGGAGGCCCTCAGCCCCATGGAATCCAACACCACAATACTACTACTATCATTTTCATCACTGGTGTTGTGTCAACTCTCTTAACACATATAGTTCCATGCTCCACAGTGAGAAAATAAATATTTCATAAATATAAATAACCTGAGAGAGAGAGAGAGAGAGAGAGAGAGAGAGAGAGAGAGAGAGAGAGAGAGAGAGAGAGAGAGAGAGAGAGAGAGAGAGAGAGAAAAAAAAAAAGTGGATATGATCAAAATAATTCAGTTTTAATCTCAATTGGAAAGCACTGTTGTCCACCTTGTATATTTTAGTATTTTGCACGAAGCGATCATCTTCCCTCTTAACCTTCCAACCAGTTAGGCTGAGTTCCCTAAACCTGGCCTCGTAGCTTAGACTGCTTATTTCTGGCACCTGGAATGTTCCTGGCGTGGTTCTGGGAGTTTCCCCTCCACAAGCCCGTCCTGAGGCAAGACTTGACTTGTGATAACTTGGTCCACAAGGCTGTTGGTTGAAGCGGCCCGCAGGCCTGCTTGATACCTGCTTGAACCTGCTAGAAAGGGGGGGTTCAGGGAGTTCTTCTATTACCCATGCTCGCTCCAAGGCCAGGTTTGACTTGTGAGAGCATGCTTATCCTGGATTATCGTCCACCAGGCTGTTGCTTGGAGCGGCCCGCAGGCCCACATATACCTGGTTGATGGGGGTTCTGGGAGTTCTTCTACTTCCCAAGCCCGGCCCGAGGCCAGGCTTGACTTGTGAGAGTTTGGTCCACCAGGCTGTTGCTTGGAGCGGCCCGCAGGCCCACAGAGGATATAGGTTGCTTGCTTCTTGCAGCAACGTGTCTAATCATAAACACGTCCACTTTTTGCACCGGCAAAAAATCCTTGTTTGTTGGTACGGGCTTTGTTGCAGACTTCTAAACTGATTGTGTCCCGAGTGTGTGTTTGGGGGGTGGGTAGGGACACGCCACTCCCCCTTGAGTGCACCTTAAGCGTAAAGAAGCCCCTTGGTTGCAACGCGAGCGTGGGGGAGACTTAAGTGGAGCCTCTTGAGTGTGTCCTGTACAGCCTGAGTGCTGCGACTTCAACAGGAGCATTCGAACCATTTGATAAGTGTGTGGTAAGCATTTCCTACACACTCATAAGAGCATTATGGGTACGTGGGAATGTCTGGATCCCCTTAAATAGCTCACAGAGCTCCTAAATCGCACTTAAAATTCCCTAAAACTCGTTTTAGACTTCCAAAATTGCCCTTTCATCCCCTAAACCTCTTTAATTTAATAAACCGGCTTTTTTTTTGCAGGGATAATCCTGCGCGGGCCCTAAGCCTCTGGCTGGCCCACTAAGTGTTGCTTGTTTGTGTTTTACTTGGGCGGAGTATGAGTATTTATGACTCGTATGGTCGCTTCAGTAACATCCCCAAATCTCGCTTATACTCCCAAAATCTCTCTTAGATCTCCTATCTTTCACTTATATCTACTAAATCTTGATTAAGATTCCCTAAATCGCCCTTAGATCCTCCAAATTACCCTTAGATTCCCCGACTCACCCCTTAGATTCATTAAATCCTCCTTAGCTCCCATAGATCACTCTTACGTTCACGAAATCTGGCTTAAATCGCCCTTAAAACCCCTAAATCAGTTTTAGGTCCCCCCAAAAAAATCCCAAATTCCTTAAATCGTTCTTAGATCCTTGTGTGGGAGCTTCCTGATTTAATGTACAGCCACTTGGGGTGGACGGTGGAGCGACGGTCTCGTTTCATACAAGTCGGCGTTCAATCCCCGACCGTCCATAAGTGGTTGGGCACCATTCCTTTCACCCCCGTCCTAACCCAAATCCTTATCCTGACCCGTTCCAAGTGTTATATAGTCGTAATGGCTTGGTGCTTTTTCCTGGTGTTACCCTTCCGGCTCTCTATCGGCATACCCCCCCCCCTCCTCTACGGGTATACTGAGTGCCTGGGAAGTCCAAGATGGCGGCTTATCCTCACACTACTGCGTCACATTGTAGGGGAGTGAGCAGGCGGATGTACACGCCCTTAGACTGAAGCTGTTGTTTAATTGTTGTTAGCTCTTTTGGTTAGGTGGTTTGAGGTTGTTAGATAGTTGAGGTAGTTGTTGTTGTATAAGATTCAGCTACTGGGAACAGAAAGTTGCAAGTAGCACGGGCTATGGTGAGCCCGTAGTGGTGTTACCTGGCACAGGAGCGGGGCTGTAACTTGCTCCTGTTGGACAGTTGGGGAAGAGACCAAGATGACGATTAAACCATCCAAAAGGTGGCACGGGCATGAATAGCCCGTAAGTGAGTTGGGGAAGGGAGGGGGGGGGGGGTAAATATAAGACTGGGAACCCTACACCTGTCCCAGATATATCCCCACACCTGTCCCAGATATATCCCCACACCTGTCATCGTGTGACCATACCTGCTCTTAGTATCAATTATCATCCCTGGCATCAGTATACTGACATTATCATCCTGGAATATTAACCGTCTCCCCCCCCCCCCATCAAGGAATCAACCCAAGCCTAAACTAGTACGTCATTTCATCTCGGGAATTGTACCAAGTTTCCTGTGTTTGTGTCACACAAACACAGCTGTTTATCATTCTAGTTCAACATTTACGCATTTACACAATAAGTGATATAATATTAGCATCGTTTGGGAATTATATATATATATATATATATATATATATATATATATATGTGGGAACCGACCTGTGAGATTTATATTTATTTAATTTATATGAATTTATATTTACGTTAATTTGTATACTTCGATAGCAATTTGTATAATGATAAGTGGACTGTATTTCTGCAATAATCTCATAATCTCACAAATCGATCCTCTACACATTAGGGGGGGTTTATATTACACATATGCAGCCAATCAAATTACAGTAATAGCTACATACATTGATGAGGTTCCTTCTCTTATAGTACAGCAGGTTAGTCCACCAGGTATAACTAGAGTGTAGACACCAAATTATCCTCTTTGAGGTAGCTTCTATCACCCAGTAACTGGTGCACATAATCTTGCATCCTCGTCTTGACCTGTCAAAAGTGCGCTAGCTGTGAAGCCAGAATCCTATATATGACAAGCTATATCAGAGAAAACACTATACAGTACATGGAACATTAAAGACCTGGCTTAATTACCTTTAGTATGAGGCGATTTCGCGTTCTAACCGGCTAACCCTATATCCTGACATTAATGGCCATAAATGAATGATAAACGGGTTTCGGATAGACACTTAACTTGTATTTGTAGACAGCGTGTTGACAATGGTACACCTTTGGGTTCCATAACACTACGTCCAAGTAAATTTAACAGGAGCCGAATTTGCTCCCGTGTGAGCCTCTGGTCTCATAAACAACAATGGCTGCCCTCCTTCCTCACTCTGACGCCTGGCTTACATTGTCCAGATTTCAGAAAGTGATAGAAGGGTCACTTTACTCTACTTTAATATTGATAATTAAGTTAATTTATATAAGATGTTTTTATAATGGTAAAGTCCAAAGACTAATGTATTTAAGAATAATTCCCACCATAATAGGTGGTGAATTATAATAGTATGTGGTGATGATATCCCGTTTTCTTTAGATGGTAATTCCACTACAAGTTACGTTTTCTATGGGTAACTTGTTGGTAATACAGTTATTATCTGTATGATGATATTATTGTTAAATGGTGTCGGATTTTCCGACATAATTCCCCAGGGGGCTGCTCACGGGTCGAAGTCCTATTTAGAACAGACGAACACCGATACTCCTCCTTCGAATTATTAGATTAATTTGATGTTAGTAGTTAGTAATCACACATTTGTGTGTCTGTTCGTACAGGACGGATGTCCCGTACTAGAGTTGCAGGGGTTAGAAGTCTAATGCAATTTCATTTCCCTGTCAACTCTTGAAAGGCTAATATTCAAGCCTTATACATATTATTTAACCCAGAAGACTGGATGTGATCAAGTACTACAGTCAAGTATGATTCAGGGACTGCAGTGAGATCAGTGACATTAGATATAACTTGAAGTTTCTTCAGGTAACTGGTCACTGATATATAAACACTGAGGCCCATGGAATACATCTTGATTAAATAATAAATGTATCAAATCAGTCATCAGATTTATTGGGGTTTAATTTAGTCAATTGATTCAGAAGATTGAATAGCTCATCATTAAAGTAAAGTATGGTTCTGAGACTGCAGTGGGTTCAGTGACATTGGTCGCAGTGACTTGTAGCTGTTTTAGGCTACTGTTCACTGATTTGCCACTGAGGCCTCATGAACTCATCTCCAGCTTTAAATGATGATACTAACATCAACCTCTGTTGGTATAGTCAGCTGTAATCTCCTTAGTATAATGCTACTGGAGAAATATAATCAGCTGACAAATTTAGTTTCTATTGGTATTGTTTATCTGCAGGCATAGGTCTCCTCAGGCTTGATACTGGGCCTGAGAGTAATTTACCTCCTGCAGAGTTTAACATGGTTATGCCCTGATATTTAGTAGGGCTACCGATGAATCGATGACAATAGTCTGTCCCTACAAGGAGACCGAAGTCGGTGAGGTGATCAGACTTAATATTATCTGCCAATTTTATTCCTCTATTTCTCAGGAATTTGGCTGTTGCTCTCAGACCTTGAACTTGTAGGTCTACTGGTATTTTGTCCACCACAATGGCTTGTACTCGACAGACGTACCTGCCTAAACGTACTGATGGTTGTACCACCTGGTAGACTTGAGGTCCTGCATCTGTTACAAACCCTGAGATGTTGAATGACATCTGGGCTACAGGCCTTAATTGTAATTCATCTGCCAACCTTTTAGTGATGTATGTTCTTTGGGATCCTTGGTCAAACAACCCACGGGTATGGACCTTGGCCCTCTTATTCAGGATGGTAATTTGGGCAGTAGGCAAAGTCGTATTACCTTTAGACTTTGCCGATTGGACACTGTTTGTTTGTTGCACCTTGCAGTACTGTACTGTGGTGGGAATGCTATCTTCCACCTTGGGGTTTGGAGACGTTGTTTTGGTGTCTCTGCATAATGCTGCATGGTGCTGACCTTTGTTACACCTATTACAAGGGTGTAATTGGGTATCACAATCCTTGATGTTATGTTTCCTGAGGCACCTCGTGCAATGTTGCAAATCTTTGAGTCGCTCAACACGGGCGTCACTATCAGGAAAATTAGAGCAGTGGTACATTGAATGTTTCTCATTGCAGAACAAACATGTTCCATAGCTTCCAGTACCCTTTGGTGTCACGTTCTTGGGTGACACAGTAACTATAGGCTTGGAGGGTCCCACTGCATATACGCCCACACTGCTACTGTTCCACTTTGGTGTTGAATTATATTGTCTAGATTGATTTGGAGTACCTTTGGTACTCTGTGGTTTACTATTATTGGTTTCTGAGGGTTTACTTGGTGGTTTTAATTTGTCATGTGTTCGTAATTGATGAACTACTGACTTTAAACCTTCAGATATTTCATTCATGGATAAGATACTTTTATTGTAATGAGCACTCATTTGTCTCAATATGTCCCTAGGTATTTTCTCCTGGACAATTATTTTCAAGACCCACTCAGCCCCGTTTGTATCTGCTGTCAGGCTGAGGGCATTGATCAATGATTCTACCTCCAGCTTGAAGACTTGGAGTGAATCAGCTGAAGCCTCCGGTGGGGGTAAATGCAACAGCTCATGAACTAAATGTGATGTTCTTACTTCTGGATCAGCATAATTATCCTTGAGGAGTTTTACTGCCAGATCATAGCCGTCATTAGTTAATCTCAGATGGGATACTACTGTTTTAGCCTCACCTGATAATTGGCCTTGCAAATAAGAGAATTTACTACTCTTTGGTAAAGATTGTTTTGAGTCTACAAGGTCAACGAATTTGTTCCAAAATTCGTCCCAATCTTCCTCATCTTTCCCTGAGAAAGTGGGTAAATTAATTGGAGGGAGTCGAGCTTCCGCTTGACTCGTATTAGATGCAACTGTTGTTGTTGTTGCTGTTGCCTTGTTTAAATAACACTGCACTAGTATATTTAATGAATCCACTGGTTTGGTTAACTGGTTCATCCGGTACTAAGATGACCAAATGTGGGTTCAAAGGATCAAATAATCCGTCATCCGGTTCGAAGATGACCAAATAATGTGGGAACCGACCTGTGAGATTTATATTTATTTAATTTATATGAATTTATATTTACGTTAATTTGTATACTTCGATAGCAATTTGTATAATGATAAGTGGACTGTATTTCTGCAATAATCTCATAATCTCACAAATCGATCCTCTACACATTAGGGGGGGTTTATATTACACATATGCAGCCAATCAAATTACAGTAATAGCTACATACATTGATGAGGTTCCTTCTCTTATAGTACAGCAGGTTAGTCCACCAGGTATAACTAGAGTGTAGACACCAAATTATCCTCTTTGAGGTAGCTTCTATCACCCAGTAACTGGTGCACATAATCTTGCATCCTCGTCTTGACCTGTCAAAAGTGCGCTAGCTGTGAAGCCAGAATCCTATATATGACAAGCTATATCAGAGAAAACACTATACAGTACATGGAACATTAAAGACCTGGCTTAATTACCTTTAGTATGAGGCGATTTCGCGTTCTAACCGGCTAACCCTATATCCTGACATTAATGGCCATAAATGAATGATAAACGGGTTTCGGATAGACACTTAACTTGTATTTGTAGACAGCGTGTTGACAATGGTACACCTTTGGGTTCCATAACACTACGTCCAAGTAAATTTAACAGGAGCCGAATTTGCTCCCGTGTGAGCCTCTGGTCTCATAAACAACAATGGCTGCCCTCCTTCCTCACTCTGACGCCTGGCTTACATTGTCCAGATTTCAGAAAGTGATAGAAGGGTCACTTTACTCTACTTTAATATTGATAATTAAGTTAATTTATATAAGATGTTTTTATAATGGTAAAGTCCAAAGACTAATGTATTTAAGAATAATTCCCACCATAATAGGTGGTGAATTATAATAGTATGTGGTGATGATATCCCGTTTTCTTTAGATGGTAATTCCACTACAAGTTACGTTTTCTATGGGTAACTTGTTGGTAATACAGTTATTATCTGTATGATGATATTATTGTTAAATGGTGTCGGATTTTCCGACAATATATATATATATATATATATATATATATATATATATATATATATATATATATATATCACACTAGCTCAGTATGTTTGTTTCATGTTGGTTATGGTGTGTGGGGGGGGTATCACATGTTGATATGTTGCAGCTGTCAAGTGGAGTAGTGTGTGTGTGTGTGTGTGTGTGTGTGTGTGTGTGTGTGTGTGTGTGTGTGTGTGTGTGTGTGTATGTGTGTGTACCTTTGTCTTGTGAAGGTCAGCTTAGGCTAATGTTTATGTTGCAAGCGCTGTGATGGGCTCTGAATGGTAGATGTGCCCGCCAGCATTACGCACACACACACACACACACACACACACACACACACACACACACACACACACACACACACACACACACACACACATGCGACTATTTAACACAAGGGGCACACGCATTAGGGGACACAGGTGGAAATTGAGTGCCCAAATGAGCCATAGAGACGTTAGAAAGAATTTTTTCAGTGTCAGAGTGGTAGACAAATGGAATGCATTAGGCAGTGATGTGGTGGAGGCTGACTCCATACACAGTTTCAAGTGTAGATATGATAGAGCCCAATAGGCTCAGGAATCTGTACACCTGTTGATTGACAGTTGAGAGGCGGGACCAAAGAGCCAGAGCTCAACCCCCGCAAGCACATCTAGATAAGTACACACACACACACACACACACACACACACTCTATAAGCTTCTATTCAGGTTCTGGGGAGCGTATATTGTGACCAAGAACTCTACAAATCACCAAACTTATTTCTGAATTTTTCCACTTATAAACGTCACTTTAATGTAGAAAGTGACGTTTTTCGTTGACGTTGAAACTTTGCCCAAATGGGCAAAGTTTCTGTCACCTTAATGCCCCTGTTCACCTAGCAGTAACTAGGTACCAGGGAGTTAGAGAGCCGCTACGACCTGCTTCCTGGAGGATGTTTAACATAAAGGAGTCCTGGTCTAGGACCGGGCCGCGGGGACGCTAAAGCCCCGAAATCATCTGGAGATAACTTAACCAAAGCGTATGAAATACACCAACGCAGCTATTCCAACGACCCAACCTCTTATTAGCACAGAAAAAAACATGTGTATATTCCATGGTTTTTAATTCATAACTATAATTTAGTTTTCTCCAACACCGTATAAATATGATGCAATTAGTGTAAAAGCAGGAAACGCAATAGCGCAGAGTGACGCAAGGGTCAGGTGAGTAATGGACGAGAAGGGTGAATGACGCAGGGGTCAGGTGATTAACGCAGAGGTCAAATTAATGACGCAAATGTTAGGTGAGTGACGCAGGGTGCAGGTGAATGAAGCATGAGATAAGAGGCGCCGGAGGCAGCTCTGCTCCTGGTTATATAATGAGGGTAAGGGAGGCAGGGCACAACGCTCGCTACCTAAGGATTCACCAGTGTTGCTTCACGCTGGCCTGAGGCGCCCAGAGAGAGAGAGAGAGAGAGAGAGAGAGAGAGAGAGAGAGAGAGAGAGAGAGAGAGAGAGAGAGAGAGAGAGAGAGAGAGAGAGTAATGTGTTAGTATCTAAACAATATGGTACCAAACCACACATCAGAAGATGGAGAAACAACGACGTTTCGCTCCGTCCTGAAGCATTATCAAGCCGTGTGAGAGTCGGTACTGAAGCTGGGTTGCCTGAAAATCTCATCCAGTATGAACACACTTTAACTGGAGCTGTTCCTTTAGTATTTGGCACATTTCGTTTTCAGTGTGTGTGTATTCACCTAGTTGTGCTTGCGGGGGTTGAGCTCTGCTCTTTCAGCCCGCCTCTCAACTGTCAATCAAGTGTGTGTGTGTGTGCACGCTAAGATGTCTGAAGACACGTGACTGTGAATACATTCATGCTCCCGGTAACTCATTCATTCCCCAAAGCCATGTACATTGTGGCAATACGCCACCGCCCTCTGCTGGCGGAGGCAATAGACTCCATACACACTTTCAAGTGTAGATATGACAGAGCCCAGTAGGCTCAGGAACCTGTACACCAGTTGAGAGGCGGGACCAGAGCCAGAGCTCAACTCCCGCAAGCACAAGTAGGTGAGTACACGCTAGACTTCAGCGGTACCATACCCTCGCCCTCAACCCGTCTCTAGTCTCACCCACACCATCACACCACCACCACCAAGCCGTCATTTCACCATGAGAGCGTCGAAGTGGTTTGTCACCTCTCCGACCCTTCCAACAAGTATGTGAAATTGCGAGAACCTCAATAGTACGTCCGTCCAACCAACTGATTGTGTGTGTGTGTGTGTGTGTGTGTGTGTGTGTGTGTGTGTGTGTGTGTGTGTGTGTGTGTGTGTGTGTGTGTGTGTGTGTATGTGTGTGTGTGTATTCACGCACTGCGAAGACCACCATGAGAGCATGTGCATAGTGCTCCGCCGCCTATCACTGGACCGTTACGGACCATCCGGGGCGGGAAATTTTAAACCGCTATCACCCCCGGATTTCCCAACACCTAAATTTATCCACAAAATGCGTATAATGAAGCGCCTGAAATAGCTGACTGCTTCATTCAACACCTCATACATGCTAAATAAAGCATATAATGATATATCGCTTCATATTATATTTATTAAGGTCTCTAAACACACGGTGGTAAGAGGAGTTAGGCGCTCCCAGTAACAAGTTCCGGTTGGACACCCGATCCTTCTTCCTCCCCTCACTCACGCCCCTCCCTCAGACGCTGTTGCTATTGGTTACCAGTATTTTCACACGTATGGCGGCCCACCAACGAGTTTATAACCTAACTTGGGGTAAAACTTGAAACTGTTCAACCTAACCTAACCAAACATTCTAAAACCCAGCGTAATCTAACGCTATTATTTACAGTTTTCAAGTTCATGTTTATTGAGACAAGATAAAATACATCTCAAAGGGATAGAGTAGATTAGGCTGTTTCTACCCCCCCCCAATCTTTACAGTTTTAAAATGTTCGAAAACTAGCTATGTGCAAAATGCTTTGTTGTCCAGTTGCAACTAACTGGATCTTCCGCAGGTGCTGTAAGGGACGGGGAGTTCCGCAAGGATCAGTACTTGGGTGTATGCTCTTTCCAGTATATGTGAATATCCTTACAATGTACCACTGCGGACGACTAAAGATTTTCTGGAACTAAACAATGATAAACAAACGAATTTACGCAGCTTTGGCAAGTAACATGTGTGTGTGTGTGTGTGTGTGTGTGTGTGTGTGTGTGTGTGTGTGTGTGTGTGTGTGAATATTTGTCGTGTGTATATTGTGCCAGTTGGTTCAAGGACAAGGCATACGGGCACGTTTCCTTACCCCCCTAATGCCTCTGTTCACCAAGCAGTAAATAGACGCCTGGGATTTAAAAAGACCAGTGGTTGCAACCTGGGATAGGTTAGTCTTTAGCTTATAGGGAATCCTCATTAAGTCGAGCAGGTTTCATGTTCGAAATAATGGGATAGCATAGGAATATTATGAATTTCCAACAAGTTCAAAGACCAATTTATTTTATTAATATTAGTTTTATTTTAATTATTGTAATGATTTTTTTCTCATCCACAAATCCTGTGGATTTGTTGTTTGTTGATTATTGTACTTATTATTATTTGAATTGCGATTACTATTGTAATTATTATTTGAAATATGATTAATTCTGAAGTTAAAGTGTGGCTAAGATGTGGTGGAAAGGGTCATTGTTGGGGATCGTTTGGAGCTGCTGTGAGTTAAAGGACTAGTACACCTTCCTTAACCTCCAGTCCCGCCCTGCATCAGAGAAGAAAACCCTAAGTCAACATGGCCGCCACACACACCGTATCCCAGAGGCCGAGTTTATTTACCATGACCGCAAGAGAATGCCCAAGGAAATAGGACTGGGGTGGATTCTACACTAGGCTGCTTTTCAAACAACTTCCACCGCGCACTCGGGGATTATATCCACATTCATTCATTGAGGCTACATGCAGGCGATGAGTCACAAAAATGTGGCTGAAGTATGTTGACCAGACCACACACTAGAAGGTGAAGGGACGACGACGTTTCGGTCCGTCCTGGACCATTCTCAAGTCGATTGTCATCGACTTGAGGCTACACTTCTCTGAAGGTTTTTAAAAGATGACCTTGCTGATTTCTAACATATATGCGTACAGTGTTTTTTAAGAGGAAACGACAAAATAGATTAAGAACCAATGTTAAAAGTGAGGAATATCAAAATGAGGGAGATAAATGGAAACAGACATAAATGAACCGGAGATATCACAAAGAACATTGATCAATGTAAGAATGGCACATACATGATGCAGCTTTGAATCTGAGAAAAACTGGGGAAGAATGTCATATTAAACTAATACCTAGAAAGGTGGTATTTAGGAGCTAGAGCTCGACTCTTCAAGCTCATTTACATGATCACACAGCTATATGTGATCAGTAAGTTCCGAGACAGATAGTTTACTAATAGTTCGATAAAGGATAACAAAATAACGTAGTATGTATTCACACTACATCTTAATTAACTGGGAAAATTAAACCGTTTAGTCATAAATATAAACTTACGTCGTATGATATTATATCACTAATTGTTCAATTATCTGAAGGTATATCCGGTTTCTAATGATGTGGTGTCCCCCACAGTGTGCACTCAGTCATATGTTGGGGCCCTACGAGTTTGTTCCAGAAAGAATCATGATGCAAGCATCCCTGACTTGAGTTTCTGTCGTATCCACACTGATTCTGGTAACAGCACTGCACTGGAGCATTGGACAGTGCTACAGCAGCACTGTTGCTGTAGCACTGGAGCGATGCCAGTGCTACATAGCACTAATATCCATGATATTAGCCTTTGGAAGGCGATAGATCCAGAAATTCCAGCCATTAGGTCCCACTAAATACCCAAACATAATTCGGCCATGCCCTAACCGTCCAGCTGACTATAATAAGGGCCTGACAGCTGAGTGGATAGCGCTTCAGATTCGTAGTTCTGAGGTTCCGGGTTCGATCCCCGGTGGAGGGGGAAATAAATTGGCATTTTTTTCATCCTGATGTACCTGTTCACCTAGCAGTAAATAGGTACCTGGGAGTTAGACAGCTGCTACGGGCTGCTTCCTGGGGGTGTGTAACAAAAAGGAGGCCTGGTCGATGACCGGGCCGCGGGGACGCTAAGCCCCGAAATCATCTGGAGATAACCAGTATTTATTCTGTATGTATGTGAGGGGTAACTTAGCAGAAATTCCTATTTGTTTCGTATCATTCGTTAACAGCGTTTTCTTTGGCAAAACCCCAGTGAATCTGCAACTATCACACGGATTGGCCAGTGCTTAATGGAGGCCAAAAAACAAGTGGATAATCAAAATAATGTAAAGCCTTGACCTATCGACGTGTGATTAATTATGCATCGATGTTTCATAAAAGAAAACGAGGAAGATAGAAAAGCGGGGACACTTTGAAACACAAAAATATTGAATAACAAATCCAACCTTTTTTACCAATATCAATAATACAAAATGTCTCGTACAACTATCTAATTTATATTAAGGAGAGATAAGAAACTTTGTGCCCAACCGGACCTCAAAATGCAACCAATACTCCAGAGTACGATAGTGTACCTCAAAGTTCCCACAAGGTAACCACCCCAAAGCAATCTTGAAATGTTCCACAAAATACGCTGTTGCTTCATGGAGCGATTATTCTTACGGGCGACCATTCCCACGGGCGACCATTCCCACGTGCGACCATTCTGATGGAGTTCCTGACTGACATTAGCCCCTCACGGTGAACTATGTCAGTAACATGCATTTTCTTCTTATATGTGTAGTATTCGTCAAAATCTTTCACATAGTTACTTTACCTAACTACTTGGAGAAATCAAGATATCTGAAGAAGGGACGAAGCTTTGTTTACGCCAAGTCATGAGAGGGAAGGGTTGGGGTTGGGGGGATGGAGAGGCAGGATCGCATCCCCTTGAAAACATTATAAAAGGCAAAGCAGCGTGTAATTACAGGAAATTAGTTCGTCTATTTTTACACGTTTTAACCTTTATTCGAGTGAATTAAATGATGTGGCGTAGGAGTCTTGCCCTTGAAAGCAGACTTCTCCTCTCACCCCTTAAAGGCCGACACCCCTCCCCACTCTCACCCACCAAACATCACTCCTACGTCAACTCCCGCAAGTAATGCCAGGGACTCGGCCTCCTACTCTCAGTGGACATACTTTTCAGAAATGCAACACGGCTACGTAATGTTCAAATGTATGTGAAGGGTCTCATTGATTCAACTCACTTTTATGTTTGAAAAACGTCTGAATTTCTTTAAGTTTGATAAAATAACTATGCCCAAGATTACCATCAGAGTGCCGTCGGGATGATGGGCAAATAGCCTCGGCTACCATCATCTTTTGTACGGTCGTGATGGTCGAGCGGTTAAAGTCACCTGTACACCAAACACACTGATACCTCTCAACCAACCAGCATTACATATATAAAGCATGGAAGAGCTCTAGAATATATATGGACAGAAGACCCTTTATATCTTGATATCTAGAAACTAGGTATCGTTTGCAGACCGCCAGAGTAGAGTTACATAGAAACTAGTAGCACACCTTGCAGAGCTTTACTCTTAAACACCAGCTAAAGACATGCAGGGGCAGTGATAACCCAAAGATAACTTATATGCCGATAAGACGTCTTTGAACAACCGGACAGCATCTCTAGATAACTCCTTGAGACACGTCAGCATCCTCTGATATCTGAGAGCTCATTCATGCACCTGTCAGCTCATTAACACATTTGCCAACTCATTCAGACAGCTGCCCACTTCGCAAGACACCTGTCAGCACCTTCAGACAACCAGGGCTGGGCTGGACCTCGTAACATAAGAGCAGGTCTTCAAAAATCAATGGTGGTGAGAGTGATCCACTGACCCTACACCGCCCCACACCCGACACCCAGTGTGTGTGTGTGTGTGTGTGTCTGTGTGTGTGTGTGTGTGTGTGTGTGTGTGTGTGTGTGTGTGTGTGTGTGTGTGTGTGTGTGTGTGTGTGTACTCACCTAGTTGTGTCTGCAGGATCGAGCATTGACTCTTGGATCCCGCCTTTCGAGCATCGGTTGTTTACAGCAATGACTCCTGTCCCATTTCCCTATCATACCTGATTTTAAAATTATGAATAGTATTTGCTTCCACAACCTGTTCCTGAAGTGCATTCCATTTCCCCACTACTCTCACGCTAAAAGAAAAGTGTGTGTGTGTGTGTGTGTGTGTGTGTGTGTGTGTGTGTGTGTGTGTGTGTGTGTGTGTGTGTGTGTGTGTGTGTAAAAGTTATGTATGTCACGCTGTATGTATACTGAGACGCTTATATTAACACTGAATAATGGTGAAGAATTAAAAAAAATGTGTATGTGTGCGAGAATGAAGTCAAGAATGAAGGAGGAAATGAAGATATACATTGATAAATGAATAAGGGAAAAAAATGGCGACACGAAAGGGGGAAACTGATTAAGGAATGAAGGAAAGATTCTGAAAAATAATGAAAACAAGAATTGAAATGGGTAAAAAAATTGGGGGATTGGAAAGGTACACGAACAGAGACGAAGGCGAGAAAGCCAAAAACGACAACACATTAGTTTAAGAGTTGAGAGAAGATGGGAAAACGTGGCGCGTATCAAAGCTTAGAATGTTCCCGTAGGACCAAATATGTCGTAGCCTCACATACCCTAACGATTAAAAGTGACTGTTATCAATGAAATGTGCGTGTTGTTATCTTCCGCAGTTATCAGTGAACCGTGTGTAACAAGGCTTAATCATGATTGTAATACGATGTTTCCAACGACTCTAGTTTAAATAAACATAGGTCCAAAAATATTATTCACATAAGAAAAATATTATAAGTATTAGGCCTCCCCCGTCTCGTCCAGACACATCTCCACTCCCACCCTACTCTTACTCATCCCTCTCACTCATAAATTCTTTACCCAGTCTCCCTCTACCCATAACTTCCCCATGCCCCGTCTACCCCCTATATGGGTGGTTGACGGGGCAACCCACAATAATCAACCTTCCACACTAGGGAAGTAAGGGATAACGGAGCTAAGGCGTATATAGAATGTAAATAAAGAAATGAGCATTAAAGTCATGTAAACAAACACGGATGGTCTTACAAACAAGGTGCACAAATACAAGGAACAAATAAGGAAACTCCCTGAGGTTATTGCATTCACAGAAATAGTCAGGAGTTTTATTGCAGTATTCCCTAAGGACGGCCGTGGTGTAAGAGGGGAGAAGGAAGAGTACTGGACAAGCGAGGTCAAAACAAAATAAAACAAAACAACCCCCTCCTTCTTTACCCTTAACCAATACCGCCCTTCACTAGAGCTGAGGAAACCGTGACGTTTAAGAACTGAAAATTGTTTAATTAACCAGACTCTATGCATCTTGTAACTTCCGCTCTCTCTCTCTCTCTCTCTCTCTCTCTCTCTCTCTCTCTCTCTCTCTCTCTCTCTCTCTCTCTCTCTCTCTCTCTCTCTCTCTCCCGTAACAGCCTTCCCACGAAAGGCAAACCAAACAATTAAATTGGCATGGTAAACTATAACTAGCAACAGGAAATACTTACAATTACAACACACTTTCTGCCTCTATTGTCACCCATTATATGACATCAGTGACATTAAAAGTACTATACACACCTCCAGCTATTGCTGGTAATTATCATTTACAATGCTCTAGCAACCAATCTCCCATTACTATCCTGAGTGTACTTTCGACGCATCATAAATTTATACAGCTGTGTAACTTCTGCATTCCAGTAAGCGATTCAATTTGCCACGAAAACCATTTAAAGTCCGGATGCATCCAAGGAAAAACTGTTACAGTACAATACATTATATTCCTTTCTTGTTATTAGTATTCTAAATTGTCTTACAATAACACATACAATCGCGAAGAATCTATCTTTTGATACGCCTAATCCAGTTAATGGTCTCTACAACCTAATATGGCAGCCTAGCCCAGAACATTAATATAAAATATTGTTAACTTTTAATATATTTAATATATCTTTACCTAACTTAAACTAACCTGCTTCAAACTAAACCCAGTCCCAGCAAAAAGTAACAAAATTCATTTGATATAGTCTTTCTTTGAAGCTTGCAACCCAGAATTTGGTCACAAGTGGAGGCCTTGACAAAAGAGGAACATCACCTGCGTTGCAAGACACGATAGGCTGGTGCAGGTACGCGTGCAAGGGTTGCAAGGTCATCATGCATCACCACTACACAAAAACAACACTGCACCTAAAAGATCAGAAGAGGATATATAAATACTGCAAGGCAACCCAAAGGATTACTCTTCAACCCACTAAACAATCAAAGATTCTTGTTTTAACTAGATTAGAAAAGCTTCATCACTGACAATAAAAGCTTCATCACTGAAAATAAAAGCTTCATCTCTGATAATAAAAGTTTAATCTCTGATAATAAAAGCATCAACTCTCAGATACTAAAGCCCAAATTCCTTTGGTTCAAGTTTCCCGCCCGTTTGAAACAAAGGCATGGCAAAGCTTGCATTTACTTTTAATGTCCTCACCATATGGCGGTGAGAGGGCTGAGGATAGATACATGGATCCTGCAGCTGGCCAACGACCACAAACAAGATATGAAGTAGTGCACACTGTTGAACATGACCTGCTCTTCCGGTGTGTTTACTTATCCTAATACTGTAGTGTTTTTGCTTGTGCTACATCCAAGTCACGTTTTACAAGCATTTCCGGCAATTGATCTATAAGAGAATATCTGACGGGTCCAAAGCTGGAGGCTCGACACTTGGGACTATCCTCACCAAACTTTGCAGAGAAAGTGGTCTGGGGTACGGGCCGGACATAGACTAGTTGTGCTCGGTCTAAGTAGTGTAATTGAGAAATATCAGCTTTTAAACCAACCCCCCATGTGCGATTTTCATTTAGTCTAGTTGAATTTTGTATTTAGACAGTATTTAGTGAACATGGTCAGAGGGATGAAGGGAAAGTGGTGAAGAGTAGAGAGGGGTGGTAAAACGTAAGGAAGATGGGTAGGAAAGAGATGAGAGAGAGAGGGAATGATTGGGAGAGAGTGGGGAAAAGGGAAGAAAGACCCTGGCACAGCTGGGTACCCCTCCTAGTGTATCCACTGTATATATATATATATATATATATATATATATATATATATATATATATATATATATATATATATATATATATATATATATATATATATATATATATATATATATATATATACGTTCCTTCAACGTTACACGGAAGTTAAATTAGGCTGCGACGTAAATTTAATATGAAAAATATGAAGCACTGCCTTATACTCTATACCAGCAGTAACGGCTCCATTATCTCGTTATGTTGGCGTCTTATCCGAGGAACATTCAAATGCTCTTAGCGCTGTCATTTTTTATCATTACTCTTATAATTTAAACCTCATTCGTGCACTTTTAAAGATGTATTACAACATACACGAAAGCGCTCAAGTAATTTATTGTTGAATTATCTTTTGTGGTCATAAGTATTACCATTATTCCTCGTGATACACACATATACATGGTTGTGGTTAAGAGTATTAAACTTCAACAGAGACCACCAAACGACCAGTGATAAGGGTTAACCAGTGAGGGCTGTTTGCAAAGCACCTGATGCCAGCAACTATCCCACTAACACACAGCAACACCCAATCAAAAACAGGTGCTGAGAAGCAGCTGTCACAGCCACCCTGCCTCACCGTGTGTTTGATCCTGCTCCCAATATCTCTGCCGCTTCTTTGCTTTTCCAAGGCCTGTACCTTCTGTGAGAGATAAAGATAAGAGCAAGAGAAGGAAATAGTGTAACATGAGAACCATCTTAGCACACAAGTGAGCGTGTAGAGCGTAACATCCCCGCCAGGTAGCCTGAGCCAGTACTGACTCATGCAATCCCATTTTATACAACATATTTACCTGAATTTACCTGAGGATAGGAAGCCAGTGGCTTGTCAATGATCCCCCGATGATCTTTTCCAGCTGTATTTTAAAACCCAGCAAAGTTTTGGAACTTAATGGCGGGTTAGGGAAGATATCAGTCTCTACGAGGAAGTGAGGTCTTGCTACATACTACCTCTACCTACTACTAAAATGTGGGCACCAGGTTAGCAAAGAAGCCACGTAGTAGGAACAACGAGGAAAGACTGCACCAGTTACAATTCAACAAAATTCTCCGATGTACTGACGAAATTGTTGACAATGACAAACTAACTGGAAGAACCTGGACCAGGAAACATAGATGGAAGCTGTACGTGTGGGGGAGCCCGTGTCAATATTAAAAAGCGGTGAAGCTGTGCAACGAGCTAGTTAAAGAAGTAGTAGACTGGATCCGTATGGCTTCAAAAGTAGATACCGAACTCAAAGCTCAACAACGTTAGTCGGTCGAAGGCTGAAATACAGACCAGGGAACTGAAGTTTAAACGTGCAGTCATCGGGAGGACAAACCCTTCATGCAAACTGCACCTACTATCAAGAAGTCTAAATTCTACAAACGTAGCGCTCGACCCAGTAAGCGCATTTAGGTGCCAACACATTTCTCTCCTTCTCTATGTTACATTCCATACACCACCTTCCTGTTCCTAGCGCCCCGCACCACTTGCACAACAATGGCAGGACCATTCTAAGCGCTTCATTGTAGTATTGTGTGGGAGGGAATGTAGTCCACATTATTCTACATAAACAATTACCACCCGACATGTGTTGCTACAACAGCTTTCACAAATGTTGTTACTGATCTGACGAGAATACAGTATATATATATATATTTGAGATATTTTACGAATGACAATGATACAAATGACCTTTAATACAGATGCATATTCAACAAGAATACGCTGGACGCATCTAATCCTTCGATCGTTGTCGCCCTTCAAATCAACAATATTGCGAGAAGAAACCCGCATAGAAAGTCCAACAGATGAAATAGGCGGGGCTTGTGAACTAGAGGTCGGCACGTTGATCACATAAGTAAACTCGTTCCACCATTTTGTACCGTCATGGTCATGTATACTGAGTACCTGATACTTAATCCCAGGAGTTGGGTTCAACCAAGAGGACGTCGGTCGTTGAAAGCGACCGACGTTACATAGTAAATAGTATGTAACGTCGGTCGCTTTCAACCAAATGCCCAGTGGGAATATTTGAGTATGTACTTCCCTATCCTAACTCCTCATTTAAGAATACAGTTTTCTTGCATATCTACAAACATTAATATAAACGAACCTACACATTTCTCACATTCATTACAAACAGATCAAAGTTAACTTTGCGTTATCTTGTAGCTTTAGACAACATGAGGAGTTCGGGCAACATTACCCCAACAAGGGTTCACAAAGGCTGTCAGCATCCAGGGCTTCGTAAACGGAAGCCAAGCGATACACTTCATTATTTATTACATATAATGCATATGAACTGCTCCCCTTTGCTATTCATATGACAGGCCAAAACATTTGTTGACATACCTTATTACTTTCTATACGTTAATAATAGACAAATAATATCCTACATATATTTTGCTTTCCATGTATACTGTATATATATAGGAGGAAAGCATTTGGATATACATTTATTTTCGACACTTCCCTCCTTTTTTTCATAATTTTTTATTTAATGGGCATCATGTTCATTATGTGGAAAAGTTATATAATTACGTAATGGAGTCAGGTACCGGACCTCGTTGTTCTTAAAATAAAGAATTCCTCTACGTGGTGAACTAGTAACATACAGTTACTAGTTCATTTACATAGTTACTAGTTACATTTGTCTATCCTGCAAATTACAGCCTATTCAGCGGGCGGCGGCGGGAAGGTTTTAAACGGAAGCTACCATGATGTAGGTCGGGACCACAACGCAGTAACTACGCCGCTTCTTACGGGCTATTCATGCCCGTGCCACCTCTTAAGTGGCTTAATCTTTATCAATCTACGCCGCTTCAGTCTTACCCTCCCCCCCCCTCCCCATTGCCAATCTAGGAAAACGATCTTAATGTAACATTGAATCAATGTAAATCCTACCTTGATTTAATATTACTCAAGTATATATATATATATATATATATATATATATATATATATATATATATATATATATATATATATATATATGAGACAGTCTCAGACCACGGAGGAAGAATTTAAACAGGAATTTCCATAAGTACTTTTGTTTATTAATACACTTCAGAAGGAATGCAAGTACTTAAGGAAATTCTTGTTTCAATTCTTCCTCCGTGGTCTGACACTGTCACATTTTTCATCACGAGCAAATTTTCGTGATTTACACACACACACACACACACACACACACACACACACACACACACACACACACACACACACACACACACACACACACACACACACACACATGGTGAAAAAGACAGCATAAACAGATCAAAATAATGGGTGCCAGAAATATGGTCAAAATACCAAATTCATTTAAGCTGAAGAGAAAGTTGAAACTCAAAATCGTTTTCAGGAAGAAAGGATCTAAATACCATACCACGAGAAAAAAATAGCCAAGCACCATATATGTTTATCATGTTTTTACAACAGGCTTTTCGACAATCAGTTTTTGTATAATTAAAACATATTGTCCAGCTTCTGAGTTATTATTTAACACTGACTGACAGCCGCATATTAACATACAGTATATAATTTATCAAGAAATATCAAGATTTTAACGTGCTTAGCTAAATGAGTTGTGGGGTTCAGTCCCTGAGCCTGAGCCTATTATGTGCCTCTGTAACCCTTTTCACTACTGCCCACAAGATAGGTATAGGGTGAATAATAAGTGTACTAGACTAACTCAAGGTAAGAATAATGTAATACTATATCCTCAAGCATAGAATAGGATTAATTGGATTATTGTTGTCCCCATACCCATCGTGTGGGTGGAAATGTCACCGAATCACGTAATTGGTTCAGGAATTGGACAACAATTAATGTTCTTTAATTTCCTGGGGAATTTAAACATGTTAACCGAAGTCCTTATTAACTAAAATGTCTGGCAAGTATACATGTAGACCTGTTATACAGTATACGTGTTATTCGAATAAAGTAGAACCCGTTATTTAGGATGAAAATACATTCTTCAGTATACAGGAATAGCTATTCTGTAACATATAAGTACAGTACTATAATTTTATTATTACTTGTAATTTTACCACAGATTTGAGGCAAATACAAATGTGTAACTACAATGGATTGTCCCAACAATCAACCACAAATGCACAATTGCTTACCTTAAATAACTTTGAGGGCCAATTCCTGAATCAATTATATGACTAACGTTTATGCCATCCCCTATTTAACTGGGTATAGGGTCCCACAATATTCGTATTTTACTATGTGTGTACTAGCCATATACCAGCTTTACACAAATGTACTTCATTTTTAAGTCATCTCTAAAAATTAGATATAGCTATTGACTGTTATAAAGCTGTAATAGGATCACTATCTTTATCCAGATTCCCGAAGACTGACAAGAGGTCCCAACACGTGGGAATATCTATCGCGCCTCCCTAAACTACGAATATCTGGATGAATGATGAATATATATATATACTGGAGACCAAGAGCTGAAACCTCTGCCTCGACCACGCGTTGATGACGGAGCGTTTCTGGATCACAACACCTGGCGTAAAACCAGTTTCTTATAGAAAATATTTTTGCTTTCAAATGAGAGAGTAACGGTGTAGCCAAATTATTAAGCCACATACCTTCATTCTCATTTTGATTATGTGGATGTGATACAGGATGTGATACAGGTTATGCATGCCCCCCGTAGTTACTTTGATGATTAACTTTAGGGGGGCATGATAATACCTTAAAGTACCTTTGGAGAGCCCGCAACAGTAAAATGGTATAGTAACCTCGCATACTTACGCGCTTAAATGCAAGCCGCGGAATGTGGGATGCTAGGACGAAAACGCCCCCTTTCCTTCTGTAACCAAAAAATGTAATTTCTTGAGAGAGTTTTGTGTGGTGGGAGGAAGTAGAGAAGACGTGAACGGTACAAAATGCCAAGCGCGACTGGTTCACCATGCTGGGCCACCCGCCTCTGTTCCCCCAGCGGCCGCCTGTGTTGCCGCTGGCCTCATGGCATATACCTTTTATCACACCTCACTCCCTCTCCTGTGTCACGTCTGTATTTATGTGGTGTGTCGCTCACTTGAGTTCCTCTACAGCTGATAACTCACATTTACCTGTCAAGATAACTAACTGTCTGAAGGACATACACCAGAAACCAAAAAAAAAGACAAACTCCTAACTCGCAAATACCGTTGTCAAACTATGTTATCATATTTGTACCTCCTTTATTCAAAGCACGAAAGTAATCATATTGTTTTCTAGGATACCGGGATAATTTTTTGGATAACTAAAATGTGCACTTGTGTTTGGCACTGTAATACAATCGTACGAAAACGAAGTACAATATTGGTAAGGGAAGGTCACGATATGGCAACGTTTGGCAGCTGGTGGGTGAGTTGCCAGGTGGGAGATGCTGAGGTGATCAAGGCACCTTCAGCACCTATTGCATTCATTTCCTACACTACAAATTAACTAGAGTTTAGCACGAATTAATATTGCATTTAATAGCATTGTCATTAGCTAAGTGAGTTTAGCAAACACAGCTAATTGTCATACAGAGGGCATGTATACATGACAATTAGCCAGCACTATCAAACGTTAGGTGAATGATGTTTTTTTATTAAAAAGCTTAGGTATACATAACAATGTGCTGCTACCCTATTCCACATGAAAGATTACACAGTGTAGATCAAACACTAGCTATACGTTCATGAGGATATCCTCATGATATCCTCATTGCAAATGTCCAAAAATCTTGCAAGTCACAAATCTTAGGTAAAAAGTTTGTGATTGAAAGTTTTATTTCCTTATTAATAAACTTAGGTATACATAGCAATGTGCTGCTACCTTATTCTATATGAAAGATTATACAGTGTAGATAAACAAAAAACTATCTATAAGTTCCTCCAATATTCCCACCTCGCAGGATGGTTAGTCATACATGGAATCAGGGGAGAATTAAAACACCAACCTCAATACAAAAACAAATTAACTCTGACTAAAAAATCAGATGAGAACATAAAATGTAAGACTGGTCTATTAGCCCCCACTAGCAAAATCTTGGTACAGCACAAGAATATCTTCCAATATTCCTGAGTATATGAAGTAATTACAGAGCGCGAAAAGATACGTGAATTTAGAGACAATTCTATAACCAATGTTCCAGCGATGTGTAAATATTTCATTCAAAATGATCTGCTACCAGAAATTTTAGCCAAATATCCCCAGTTTGCTAACTGTAGGTAGTAACTAAGTGATTGTAACCTATCCACCGCTGCCCACTGGATGGGGGGCGGTGTGCAGGACAAACGCATAAATTGTGACACTAGCTCTCCACATATGTCAGTTGCTTAATTTAGAACCTGTAATTGAGGTCGATCTCGAACCCATTGTTGATGTGACGACTTATATTGAATTTTGTAACTAGCTCATCAAGATTGTAACTTGCTTAGCTAAATGAGTTGTGGGGTTCAGTCCCCTGAGCCCATTATGTGCCTCTGTAACCCTTTCCACTACCGCCCACAAGATGGGTATGGGGTGCATAATAAATGAACTAAACTAACAGGGCAATCACAGATATAGTGTTGGAGAGTATGTCCTAAATCTAGTTCATTAAAGTGCATTAGCTGGTAGTGTGACTCTTTATCGTGCAATATGACACGTCATGAGTTTATTAGCTAAACAAGTTATAGTTAGTTTAGTTCATTTATTATGTACTCCATACTTATCATATGGGAAAGGTAGTGGAAAGAACATAGAAACTGTATTGGAGGGGACCTAAACATCCCTTCTAATGCACTATGTGTGCTTTCCTCCGAGGCTAAGGGTCCCTTTCTTCCAGTTAGAGATGGTACTCCCTCCACCTCCAGAATCTGGTAGGCAGTTTCAACTAACAGTATCATTATTGCCTAACACTTCATTTGTTCCGGGGTTACGTTAATATATCTAGTGTAGTTCCTCTAGTAAAACAATTACGTTTTCTTTGAACCATTAACCGCCAAACCGTCCAGCTTGATGGTGAGGTATTATAAATTCGGTGACATATAATTGTGTAGAAGATCTACTGGAGAGGATAAAACAGCCAGTCAGAAGGAATACCTCGAGTTGGATACTTAGAATTATTAAGGAATTAATGTCACAAAGAGATGGCTTATAACAATTGCATTTTAAATGTTGTTGAAATCATGTAGTTCAATATAGTAATATATAAGCTGTGTACTGAAAATGGTATTGATAATGTTGTACATGAATCTATTGATGAAAAATTATGAGGCTCTACAAATGTCTATAAGTTTGTGGTTCCTGGAATAATTAGTTTGTTCTGTCGGGTTCGTTCTCGACTCACAAACGAGAATTTCGAGTTCGAATCCTGGGCGGGAAGGAAATGGTTGGGCGTGTTTCCTCTCACCTAATGCATCTGTTCACCTAGCAGTAAATAGGTACTCAAAAGTTAGTCGGCTTGTTATGGGGTTGAATCCTGGGGAGGGTATGTAGTTTGACCTTGGAATGGAGGGGTAGACCTCGATATAAGCCAAACATGTATATACACTGGCTGCCTGTCCCCCGACAAAGTGAATTATTAAATTGTATTCATCTTAGTGATTTGTGCCTCAAATTATTTGTTTTGACTATCTTTTATGATTTGTTACTTAATGTCCGTAAAATGTAAACAATTATATCAAACAATTCCACTTAGCATGATAACAGTATACTGAGCCTTGTCGTTTATATTATACAGTTTATGATTATTCATTTTAATATTTAAGATCATAGTTAGGTGAACAAATCTACGAGGGCCGTAATGGGGATTCGAACCAACGTCCGGGATTATCCCACACGAGCCTAAGTCGACTGCGCCACGACATGGAAAATAATTTGGGTCTGGCATCTGGGATGCTCTGTGTCTGGGATCATCCCGCACGCAGGTTCGAACCCTCATCATTGTTCTTGTGAATTTGTTAATTTGATGCATTACGCTATTGCGATTTCTGTGTGTATATCAGAGTTAGACTTTTAATATTTCCATTTTCTTTAATAAATGAAAAATGTAGTTTAGTTTTTGGTAAACTAATATAATTAGAAATGCGCAGCCATTTGATGAATTAAATTGTCTTGATATTTTAATAAATATTTATGTCATGCATTAATGAATATAGACTTTAATTTTAATTAAAACTTCAATTATTTTTATTGCTACTGTTACTAGTGGTATTGCCAGTGTATATTTACTCATTATAAAATAAAAATAAATCTCCTATAAATAAAAATAAAATCTCTTATAATGTTGGTGCTGAATGCAGAACATGGCAAAATATACGTTTACGCTGAAAAATATAATATTTTTACAAGAATGTACAAATGTCATTCTTATGTAATCTCGCCAACCCATTGGCTCATACTTTATTACAGAGACTTTGTACAGTCTCCGTGGTGTAGTGGTAAGACACTCGCCTGGCGTTCCGCGAGCGCTATGTCATGGGTTCGTATCCTGGCCGGGGAGGATTTACTGGGCGCAATTCCTTAACTGTAGCCTCTGTTTAACGCAACAGTAAAATGTGTACTTGGATGAAAAAACGATTCTTCGCGGCAGGGGATCGTATTCCAGGGACCTGCCCGAAACGCTACGCGTACTAGTGGCTGTACAAAAATGTAACAACTCTTGTATATATCTCAAAAAAAAAAAAAAAAAAAAAAAATTATTGTGAAGAAAGAATTTATTCTTGTTTTTATTCTTTATTCTTTGGAATAAATTATTATTATTATTGTCAACAACTTACTTCAGTTCAAAACCCGATATAAAAATTCCTCAGGAACAATGGAAGTACCTTCGACAAGCCGCCGGCTTCCTGTCTCCGTCGAGGCCACTAGGGAGTATTAGGCCTATGGTAAATCCCACGGTACTCGAGGCCTCCACTTTTTCTCAACGTGGTCCAGTCTTCCAAACGCCGCACATCATTAATCTCCCTAGGAGGCTCCTAAATTATTTCCATTTGTATTTGCAATTAAAATATAGAGTAATTACATTATTTATAACTTAAATTTTTATTACAAGGAAAGACGTAATAATTGAACTTAAATGTTTGTTTATCAATATGGGCTCGCGTTTTTGGAACTCCTTCAGCGGGGCTGCACCTTCTCGTACTTTGTTTACTCTCCAAAACGGCGCAAAAAATTACGATTTTGTAGTTCTTCTCAACTGTTTGGAAAGACAATATCTGGGGCGCTGCGCAGTTTGGAAAGACAATGTATGGGGCGCAGTTTGGAAAGACAATATATGGGCACTGCGCAGTTTGGAAAGACAATATATGGGCGCTGCGCAGTTTGGAAAGACAATATATGGGCGCTGCGCAGTTTGGAAAGACAATATATGGGACGCTGCGCAGTTTGGAAAGACAATATATGGGGTGCAGCGCAGTTTTGAAAATATATGGGGCGCTGCGCAGTTTGGAAAGACAATATATGGGACGCTGCGCAGTTTGGAAAGACAATATATGGGGCGCAGCGCAGTTTTGAAAATATATGGGGCGCTGCGCAGTTTGGAAAGACAATATATGGGCGCTGCGCAATTTGGAAAGACAATATATGGGGCGCTGCGCAATTTGGAAAGACAATATATGGGCGTTGCGCAGTTTGGAAAGACAATATATGGGCGCTGCGCAGTTTGGAAAGACAATATATGGGGCGCTGCGCAGTTTGGAAAGACAATATATGGGCGTTGCGCAGTTTGGAAAGACAATATATGGGCGCTGCGCAGTTTGGAAAGACAATATATGGGGCGCTGCGCAGTTTGGATATATATATATACCAATAAGGCACTGCGGAACTTGTTATACACATCGACTATACGGAGCGCTGAACATATATGGATACACACTATACATTAGGCGATGCGCAATTTGGATATTTATTTTTATACATTTACTTATGTATTAATATACAAGAAGGTCCACCGGGTTGCGAAATTACATACACTGGTGTGTGTGTGTGAGTGTTACGTCAGTCTTGCAAAGTCAAAAGTACTCTAAAAGCTTCATCGATGTATTTTATAGAGTGTACGACGAGGACAAATGAATGAGGTGGGACCCATGAGGACAAGCCTGTGTTGGCTTCCTGTCCTCGTCGAAGCCGATTTTTTTTACCTGAATTTACCTGAGTGCCACCCATCTCTTTGCAGTGGCCTCGACTGTATCAGGAAGCCGGCTCCAGCCTGCTATTTAATATATATATATATATATATATATATATATATATATATATATATATATATATATATATATATATATATATATATTTCCTGTATGGTAACAGTTTTTTTTAATAATCACTTTATCATGTTATCTTGTGTTATCTTGGCAGGTATATATATAAACCCCCTGACTCAAATAAACATTCCTCACGGTTTATTAATGTTTGGAAAGTATCAAAAATTTTTAATTCAAGTAATGTATAAATTATGAGATACGGAAGCAATTTTTTTTTGTGAATGGTCTTTATACGGTTTATTCATCATAGGAGGAACTAACTCGTACTCTCGGTCTTCTAAAAAGCAATAGGGAGTTTCCCGCTCAAATCTTCTTGGGAATAATCGCTATTACGCAATCGGAATTAGTAAGGAGGATATATTTTGCGTTGATATATTGAAATTTAGTCAAGTTTAGAGATTATACGTAGAAGAGTTGCGTAATACGAGGCGCCACCGAATGCTTTAGGGGTTTGGTTACTGATTCACATGGAACCAAGTGCTTGCCATCTTCCTCCGTTTTCTATTCCACACCCCATTAAAAAGCCCAATAGAAAACGGCAATTCCCGTATTTCCCTATTATTCTCTAGTTCTTCACAAATATTTCTTGACATGATGCAAAACATATCACGACAATAATTTAGTTTTAATTAACGAGGATAATGGAATTAGTTATACAAGGCGGCAAGTCTCCACGAGGTGGACACTAATTCTCCAATTCAAACTTGGCGCCAAGACCGGTCGCCATCTTTGTTTTGTCGAGTCCCCGGATGCTTTTCTTGCTTCTTGTTGTTTGTCGCACCAAAGGCCACGCGTTCCCGCCATAAATTTGCACAATGTCCGATAACGCTGTAAGTACGCCATTTTCTCATCTCTCGGGTGTATGGGGAGGTTGCGGGGATGCTCTACTGTTAATATAGAGAGGGGTTGAGGCTGTTAAATAGCTGACTTGAGCAAATAAGTGACTTTGTAATTCGTCTTCCCTCCAGGACGCCAAGCCAGAGGGTGAGGGGAACGAGTACATCAAACTTAAAGTCGTAGGCCAGGTAAGTTGTGCAAGTTGTTCGTCTTAAGATGTTCTCTAGGGGGGGAAATTGGGGAGTTTTGGGAAGGTTTGGGGAAGTTTGAGAGATGTGTGGGGCAGGTGGCCCCCCCTGCATGGGGGTGTAGTAATATTTCTCTCTCGCTCTTGTCAAGTATTTACACGATTTTTGTAATTGTTGTATATGGATTTACGTGGTTGTATGATTATATGGTTATTAATAGATTTTGCAAGTTGGCATCACTGGTAAATTGTATTTGTTAAGACTTTGGATTTGGAGTGTGGGAGTCTGAAGACTTAAGACTGGTCTTAGCCCCCCACTCTGGTCTAAGAAACTAAGTCTAAGAAGCATTTTTCTTCTCTTCATCTTTGCTACTTATTGTTCTTAAACAAACATATCCTAACAAATACAAGGATTTTTTTTATATATAAATATATATAGTTTGTACTTAGCGTGATATAATTTTGATGCCTTCTGAATATTTGGCCACTAATTTTTGTCACGTTTAACTGGTATTTAATATTGTTAGCGAATTGTAGTTTTTTTTTTAATGGTGTGATACTGTGGACTAAACCTAACACAAGCTATATTGATATAGAATTTATAGCCAATTTTACCACTTTCTATTTTGTAGGTAAATTTTTACTGTTATGCATTGGTTTATGAATACTGTACACGACTACCGAGGCGTGACAAATATTAGGAGGCCTACCTCCAATTATTAAACTGAATTTTCCTTTGGTTCTCATGCTTTCAATTAATGTTAGGATAGGTTGAGGTAGATTGTGTTACATTGGTTTGAATTATTTTGAGTGGGGAAAACTCTTAGAATAGTCAAATTTTACATCTTCAGTTATGTTTCATGATTCACATGGGTATTGGCTAATTTTATGAGTTAAATGAATATATAAAAAAATATTCATTTTGTTGGGGACAGTTAGCACGCATATATGTATATATATACTTTAGACTTGAATCCCTGAAGGTACAGTACTGAACCCCCCCCCCCCCCATATGCAACACCACATTATTTTGACTTAACTCATGGGTACTATTTACTGCTAGATGAATAGCAGCATTAGGTGATAGGAAACATGCCCAACCATTTCTCTCTCCTCCACAATATCCAAACCCGGGATGACTATTAACTATTGTGGTTAATGACTTAACCAAACTATTGTCGGTTGAGAATTGACACTGGCAATGACATTCACGCAGACATTAAAATAATACACAACAATATGTCCGTCTCCGTGGTGTAGTGGTTAAGACGCTCGCCTGGCATTTTGCAAGCGCTTTGCCCCTGGTTCGTATCCTGGCCGGGAGGATTTAATGGACGCAAATCCTTAACTGTAGACTGTTTAACTCGGCAGTAAAATGGGCACCTGGTTGTTAGACGATTTTCTCGGGGTCATATTCCAGGGAACATAGGATTAAGGACTTGTCCGAAACTATGTGTACTAGTGGCTGTGCAAGAATGTAAGAACTGTTGTCTATATAAATAGAAAAAAAATACGCAGTTTGGGTCATGACGTTAGCGCCGTCATCAATTAATTTTTGCATATTCTTAAGTATAAACATTGTGATGAAAGAGTTTAACATCAGGTTGTGTGCTCACTGACAATACCCGGCCTACCTTCCGGTGTGCTGCATGTGGCCCACCAGGCCAGGCAAAGTGTTAACCAAACTGTACTACTGAGATGTAGGAAACTTATTTTCTAACCTACGTTTACAGATCAAAGGGTGCCGTGTTCTTTAGAGATTGGGGCACTGATTTTTTGTATCAAATGCAACAGGCTAAAATAACTTAATTTATTTGGCATTGAATAAAAGATATTTGTATTATAGTAGTGCTTTTCTTTTCTCACGAAGGAAGCCTTATTTATAGATTTCATATTTACAGTACAGTGCTTATTTATTCATGGATATGATTCATTCTCCAAATGATGTGCATAACATCATTGAAGTAAATGCATTTATAAAGATACACAACTGGTAGCCTTTAGGTGTAAAGTGGTCTGCTTCACATGGGCCAGCATTCTTGCTGTATTGACGTCTACTCTACATTGTGTTTGCTCATCCAGGACACTACAACACTCAAAAATGTTGTGTTAGACATATTCTGCAGTGATACATCTCACATTGCTGATGTGCCTGCGGCTCTGAACATTAAACCTCTGAAAATCATTATTATTTACACCTAAACCTTTGATGTGCTTACTCAAGGAGTTTTATAATGTACTAATTTTAGCAAAACCCTAAGCTTGGTCAACAGTAAATGACATGCTGCATTGTTCAGGTTTTTAAGACTCTACGGTTCTCTTGTGATTTCTGACCCCCTAGTGTAATTTACCACCAAAACCTGATCAAGCGGGTTTTAATAAAAGGGACCTTGCTGCCTTACCTACAATTCGTAATTTTAGTATGCGAACTATACATTGCCTCACAATGAATTCTCATTTTTTCATTAACCTTATGGCCCAACACTTTCCTCTAGCCTACTAGTCATTAGATATCAGAAGACATAACTTTCCACACAAGGCCATGATGTATGCATCTATATCCCTCCTAGAGGTTGAATCTGGAAACCTTGATTGTGATTTGAGAACATAGCTACTACTGCAGACACATACCTGTTAATGAATCCGAGGATCAACATCCCCGTGACCAGGTCTCTGACCATGCCTCCTTGTGGATGGTTTGGCCAACTAGGTTGTCTGATGAGGCTGCTCATAGTCTGATGTAGGAGTCACAGCCTAGGTGATCCTCTGAAGGCGTTATCAGGTTCTTTTTTGAACACTGTGAGAGTTCGGCCAGTTATGCCCTGTATGTGTAGAGGCAACCCATCCTCGACTCAAATCCATTACATCCAGAGGTCGACCCCACAGACTCATTCATAAATTTTAACACGCTGTTCATTCAAAACAGGAATTTTCTCAAATATAAATTAATATAATAGCATATTGTGCATATATAGGTTAGGTTAGGTGCTTAGGTTCTGTTGGCAATTATTTGTATTTGTAGTACGTGGGTGAAGCATTTACAGCATTGTGGTTCGAACAAAATTCGTCAGTGAAGCACTTGTTCCGGAAGTGTTCAAACGAAATCAATTGAGTCATGTGTAAACCATTTTTCATTCATAAACGGGGGTTTTGCGGGTGCACGGAAACACTTTTGGATCTTTGTTTGGAGGACGGGCTGGTAGAGGGAGTGTGTTGAAGTCTTGGGCCTTTGTTGACATTTTATAAATATTTGGATGCCAAATTTATGATTATAATCCAAAAAATATTATAAAATGATTATAAAAGTAGAAATGCAATAGGCATGCTGAAAGAGAACTTGATTAATATCAAAGGCCCAAGACTTTTATAGATACCTACCAACACAAGAAGTCAGATTAAATCGGGTAGTAGGGAGGTAGGTAATTATGAGGTGAATGTGCGAAGCCAGTATGATTGTATAGTCATATTGACTATATCATCAATCTTTTTGATGTGTCACAATGGAAAGATTGGTGATATTCTGGAGAGAGAGAGAGAGATAAGAATTTTGCACTAAGATTGTATCCTTTGGTTCAATTGTCTGAATGTATATGGACCTAGTCATAAAAGTATGTGTGTATATCTGGTATCATACTGCATGAGTAAAGGAAGAAATGTACATGTTTATCAACCAGAATTTCAGTAATATGTTGATTGTGATTGTTATCTTGGGTTACCTTGAGATGGTTTCGGGTCTTAGCGTCCCGAGTGGCCTTTCATAAAGGCCAGAGTACCTTACGAAATGCATCCCTAGGCATCAGACCATAATAAAGTGTGAAGATGAACTTTGAAGAGTTCATTTTTCAACTTCCCTTAACAGTGAAGAAAAACATAAGAAATATTGAGAAGCTTCGTGTTGGAATCATTAATCTTGCCCTTTCGGTCATATTCAACAACATATGTTTATAATAAAGACTGCTACCAAAATATACTAATATATATATATAAATGCAGAATAACCACATATGAAAAATAGAAAATGCTTAACGCGTTTTCGGCTAATTCGCCTTCATCAGTACAATATAGCAATCATTTAAACACGTATGGCACTTGGAGATATTAATAGGAGCTGCCTTGTATGGGCCAAGTGGCCTTCTGCAATTACCTTCTTTCTTATAATTCCTTTCCTCCACTTATTTTTGGTGGTCAGGTGATCTGCCCAGGCGGATATAAAGGTCTGATCAGCAATCTTATCCTCATTCTACTTTGCTCTGATGAAGGCGAATTAGCCGAAAACGCGTTAAGCATTTTCTATTTTTCATATGTGGTTATTCTGCATACTTGGATCAGTGTTTTTGTGATCATTGTTGCATATATATATAAATATATATATAAATATATATATATATAAAAATAATGGGGGTGGTAGGAGAAGAAAAGATTAAAGTGTTCAGTGAGAATCGACGTCTTCTCTTCTTCTCTACTCTTTATTTTCTTCTTGGAGGCTGTGGGTCCCTACAATTGCACCAGTGGTGGTACCCCGGTCGGCCGAGCGGACAGCACGCTGGACTTGTGATCCTGTGGTCCTGGGTTCGATCCCAGGCGCCGGCGAGAAACAATGGGCAGAGTTTCTTTCACCCTATGCCCCTGTTACCTAGCAGTAAAATAGGTACCTGGGTGTTAGTCAGCTGTCACGGGCTGCTTCCTGGGGGTGGAGGCCTGGTCGAGGACCGGGCCGCGGGGACACTAAAGCCCCGAAATCATCTCAAGATAACCTCAAGATAACCCCTATTATATTATATATTATATATATATATATATTTATATATATATATATATATATATATATATATATATATATATATATATATATATATATATATATATATATATATAATAATATTTATTTTGTCCAAACCACACACTAGAAAATGAAGGTGCGACGACGTTTTGGTCCGTCCTGGACCAGTCTCAAGTCGATTGTGAATCGACTTGAGAATATATATAAGTAAATATAAATACTGTAAACACATTGTACTGAACAGGGGTGAGAATAGCTTGAGCTACCTCATCCCTTTGTGTGTGTTTTTATTCCTCAATAAATTTGTTACACTTTCAGTGTTCATGTGGGGTGACACCAGACCTGGTTAATGATGTAATCAATCAAGCTCTTGTATGTAGCCGCACAGTCTTTCTTGGGGAATCACAGCCTAGTTCATCAGGCATCTGTTGGAGGAGGATCAGGAACAACTATGCCCAACACACCTGATACCTTACAAATGTTATTGTTGGGTAGTGGTGCTTCACTGCCTTCATTGCCACACCTGCTACCAATGGTTGCCTTGCATTGGGATCTAGCAACACCTCTAGCATTGGGCTTATTAAACTGGAGGAATGAGCTATTTTCATCAGATAAGGTAGATAAGGTATTAGGTGCTGCCTTGTGTGTCATATCTCTGTGGTAGAATAGGCAATTCCTTTGAAAGGGGCAAGTCAACACTGCCATGCTCTTCCTATCTCTCTCATTCTTGTTGACACACTTTTATCTTGTGCTTCTGCATCATATTCAGGTCAAAATGCACTATAAGCAGTACCTTGAGTACAGAAACCTGGTCTGAGTATACCTATATACAGTACCTGCATACCAGGTTTACCAGAAGCATACCAGGAAAGTCATGTGCCAGATGTGGTCGCTGCTTCAAAGAATGTTGCCTGGAAGTGTCACTGGACTAATTTGTAATTAAAAAGAAAAATGACATGATTGCCAGAGCCATCTTTAAACTAAAAATGGAACCATTGACCAAATTTGATTTGATCTTGGTAATATAGTTTGGCAGAAAACAGATGTTCAAGGATCAGGACCAGACACTTTATTATGCTTATTAACTTCTGGCTACTATATAAGAAAAAGTGCTATTCTCCAGACACTTGTAAAATAAGCATTTATATCAAATAATCAATATGTATGATTTCCTGGTTGTCTGCTATGGTATTATACTCCATCCTTTTAAGTATTTTTTAATTATATATGGTATTGTAACTTAAAATGATTTCATAAGATACTTAAAAAAAAGGATTGCCTGTATGTTTTATTGATCCCCATTATCAGTCTTTGAATGAGGGATTTGTTGTGCTCTACTCTAAATGTACAGTATAGTTGTAATACAATAAATATGTTTATTGTTTGTGATGTGTGTCTATGTATGTATTAACACGTAGTACTGAACGGGGTGAGAATAGCTTGAGCTACCTCATCCCTTTGTGTGTATTTTACCTCAATAAACTTATTTCAATTTCAATTTCAATTCAATTATTATAATGCCTTATACCCTTCAACAGGATTCCAATGAAATCCACTTTCGGGTGAAAATGACTACTCAAATGGGCAAACTAAAGAAGTCTTACAGTGAACGTGTTGGAGTTCCGGTAGCATCACTCCGCTTTCTCTTTGATGGACGACGTATAAACGATGAGGAGACTCCCAAAGCGGTGAGTTAATTTTAGTATTTCTGTACCATGTGAATATTAAGCAGATTTGTTTGCTGTACCTTTAATTTGAAAAAGCTGAAGTAGAAATTTAAATAAGTGAGTAATTTAATGTACTGTTGTTTGAAATTGGGAGCCCGTTCTCCAGTAATGATAGTATTTATAGCAACGATTTGGTAAACCGTATAAAAATGGACTGAAAAACGAGTATTAGATTAGCCTAATTGGTATGATTAAAATGGGAAAATAACTAAAGAATCTTGAGTAATCCTAGGATTGATATACTGTATAAGCTGTCTTAGGCCAATTTCTGTTATTGTCTATTATCTAATACTGTATCTATAAAAAGAGGTGCTTAGGGCAAGCTTTACCAGACTTTGCAGGGTGACCGCTTTTTGCCCAGAGATGGTTATAAGTGAATTCAAGCCCCCTCCCTCTTTTGCATGAAATGGCAATTCATACTAATTTACAATCTAGCTAAGACTCCATCCTCACTAAGACTACAGGAATAAAAGAAAAGTAGCGAAGGGTAGGGAATGTGGTGAATTATAAGGAGGACAGTGAAGAATGATGGTAAATGGTGATGGTAAAAACTCATCGGAACACAAAAGTGTTAAGATAGACTCAGTGATGAAGATAGTTTGTAGGGAAAATGGTTACAATGATGTAGGGGGAGGTTGGAGTAATTTATTATCTCTAATGTTTGATAGAACATTCCTAGATTAGTATGTTTTAGATTCAGCAATTCGGAACAAAAGTTCCAAGCAGCACGGTCTATGGTGAGCTCGTAGCAGGCTTGTTTTTAGATTAGTAATTATGTAAGCATCAATTTGCACTTAAATGAGTTGATCTAATGGTTCTGAATAAATATTGAAACAATATGATATCCAAATACATTAAGATGAAACCGTCAACTTCATGTGCTGTGAACAAAGTCCAACAAGATTTGGCTTTGTTTTGGAAGGTGGTTCCCCCATCTTCTCACCCCCTCTACAATGCCTTGTGAACTTTTAACTTATTTCTTAGGTACTAAATTGGTTGAAATACACTTCTTAATGAAATAATTGAATTGCATGCTAATAGAAAAACTTGAATTCTTGTGTATTTTGAGCTTAGCATTGATGTTTAAACATCTGTACAGAGAAATATGATAGATTTTGCAAAATTTTATAACACGTTCCAATTAAAACAAATTAAATTTCTTCTTTTTCAGCTGGAAATGGAAAATGACGATGTTATTGAAGTTTACCAGGAACAAACTGGAGGCCATTGATGTAACACATTCCCACGAGTGTAGGACTAAGGCTATGTTAGGTTAAGGAAGTTTATTTTTTGCCACACAAGTACCTTTATTTTTTTTCTGATTGAAAAAGTTTGCACAGACCCAGCTATGTGCATCTGTGGTTTTTAGGTAGAATTTTGTATGAGTCTCCTACAGTGTATATGCAGTATATAGTATTGGTGACTGAATTTAAAAATTAATAAAATTTCCTTGATTGTGATACTCCTAAGTGGATGGTGCAAGTAGATTATAGAAGTGTAATTATACTCAAAATTATGTTGAAGTTAATAAAAATAATTGTCAACTTTTTTTCAGGCTTAAGTACTGGATGCTATTTTCTTATTTATAAATTAAGCATTGAATACTATTGGTAGACCATCTATGGCTCAAAGGTTTTATCACAAATCATTTAAAGTTTTGACCCAAAAGAACCTTGTTAAACTGTACAGTACAAGGTTTACAATTAGCCGATAGATAACCTTTCATGTGTATGGTTTTTGTGTATTAGATGCAGCTGGACATCTTAATTGCTGTGAAAGGAAATAGACTCTATGAGTTTTATGTGTAATTCTTATTCAAATACATTCTGAATTTGCCCCATGAGCAAGTTTTTATTTTCATTCATAGTTTTAAGCTAGTATAAGCCATGAGATGCTATTGAAGTATCATTGTGGAATCTTAAATGATTTGTATAAAATTTAAATTGATATATGCAACTATTTTAATACAAAAGTAATTGGCTAAACTGATTAGGACATTAAAAATTATATTCAAAATGCAATCCATTCTGGAAGAAAAAAGTCTTGGAAGCATTTTGTTCATTGAAGTCTAGTGACATCTGCAAGACAAAAAAGGTTGAATGAATTCTCTGGATAGTTTCAAAGCTAATTTGTGAAAAAGAGGAAACTTGCAATGAGAGAGAAATCTAGCAATGACTGCTTGCCATATAGTGTGCCGAGTCATCATTGCTAACTTGTATTCCAACTTTCTTAGTGGAAATGGGGGTGGAAAAGTACTATAGAACAAAGAGGCTAAAGCATTTCTACTAAGTGTACTGTAGACAGTGTTGCTTTTATCTTCCTTAATCTCCCTGGCTTGGTGCCTTATGATGATTACTTCCAACCTTACTTTTCTCCACTTTTAATACATCATGCATGTGTATCTGGGTATTTCTCTACTACCTATGAATTAGTACTTTTGGTTTTATTGGAAGATTTTCTCCATATCCCATAAAATCGAGCAGGAAGTTGTCGATTTCTTAATTGCTGTTAAAATTCCATTGAGGCAGTTTAATGTGCACATCACTCAGTAACTGGGTTCAGTACCTTGCCCTGGGCTAACAAAACCTCGATAAACAGACGAGTCAGTAACGTGGCTGAAGATGTGATGACCAGAAGATGAGACGATGACATTTCGGTCCATCTGGACCATTATCAAGTCGATTGTGTCAATATGATAATGGTCCAGGACGGACCGAAACGTTGTCGTCTCTCAATCTTCTGGTGTGTGGTTTGGTCATAAAAACCTTGTTAAGCCTAATAGTTTTTCAGTAATGGTATTCAGCAGCCATAAATAATGTGCTGCTTCTTTCCAAATCAAATTAAAAATAAAAATCTTGGAATTCAGTAGACATAGTATACTGGCTTTGCCATGTATACTCTTTTTGCCTTACACGTGTGAAGTTGTCTCAAGTTTGTTTATCATATTCATTGATAGATGCTGGTAGCTTTTCTGCTACTTTGAACTTCATTCGTGGTCGTATGGAATTTGTTCATTCCATTCAACTGTTGGTAATGTCGATGATCTGGCATTACAGGTAACAAACTGCACACTCTTAACATTGCTCTTCCTTCCTCCTCAAGATCATAAATCTTATCTTAATATCCCTCTGGATCACTTGTCACTCGACAATTCTTGAGGGATCGGATAAATATGTCATTACTCTTGGGTTCTTTTGTTCTCGTATTGGCATTTTACAGGATATTTGGCTCCTGTAAAATGTCATTTTTTTGGCCCATTAACTTTTCCCTATCATGTTTGTTGCTATATAATTTGGTTAATTCAACTCTTGCATTCATCTGCAAAACCATAAACAGTATCTCTTCCAATTTTTTTTTTAATGCAAGGTCTCGATTCGTGTACCTATAATCCCCAAAACCAAATGTTAATTTTTATTTTCTATTTTCATCAGCCTAAAAATTGGTATTGCCTAGTGCCCTGCATAAAACTAAATATATTTTTCACTGGTAATAGCCGAGTCACAAGTCACTGATGCTAGACAATTTCTAAACCAGTTTCTTGAAATCTATCTGTTAAAGGACATGGGCAAGAAATTAATTTTTATCAAAACTGTTCCATTTACTTATTACTAGCTGCTGCTCCCTTTTAAGGTTGGCAAATATATCTGTGCTGTTCTTAGAGAATTTACTAAAGAAAAGGAAAAACGTTTGGTTCCTTTATTGGTATGGTGCTGGGGATGTATCATTGCTTGGTCGATCAGGTTAAGCTCCCATTCAGACTGCTGGTAGATTGATGGGTGACCACATGTACACTAACACTGGATTACACAGCCACAACACTTATGCTGTTAAGCCTTAATTCTACTCTATTTACCACAGAACATAATACCTTGTCCTTGGACAGGGTGACCTCAACAACCCATGCATGTTTCTTTTTTTGGCAATGTATAGTATACTATATCCATCTTGAATACAGTCTTGATTGAATTTAATTTTAGTCCCAGGTTCAGCAGTTTGCAAACTTTTGCAAATCAATACTGTATACAGCTCTGCATAACATCTTATCAACTAAACTTCTCTTGAACTAGATTCGCAATATCCATAGCACAGTAACTTAGTTCAGAAAAGTACTATAGTCATTCTTCAGGGTTTAATATATCAAATGGTAGTGTGCGCTTCATGACAGTAAGGCTAGTGACCTTGATCCACTATCACTTGCAGTGCTAATGTACCCGACTTTGTTCACCTTTATCTATAGAAAACGTCCGCCTTTATTATTATTATTTTTTAGACATTTTTAAAGTCAAATTTATTAGTTACATTAGTCAACAGGTAAAAATTAGACAATTTTATTTTGGCATGACTTATCCTTGTTGAGAACTGGTGAAGGAAAATGAAGACTAGCTGGTAGGTGCAGCATAACAGCTTTTTAATACAATAAGAACTGATAAAACAGTTGCTGATAAGATACAGTATGGTAGCACTGTGCGAACGGTGAAGAAAAGCACTCAATATTAGGCAACGGTGCCAGGCTATCATTGGTATATTCTCGGTAAGAAAAATTAACAGTAATGTTGAGGAAATTGATCATGAACATAACCAGCTAAAAAAAAATATATGTAAAAATGTAAATAAAATCGCATCTTACTATTGCTTCTCATTTTTGTCACCAGTTACTAACAGCTTAAAAAAAATACCTCTATAGCTAGCATCACATGGTAGGGTGGACCTTGAAACCAACAAGCAATGTGTGTTATGTTACCCTTAATTTCCACAAGCCCATGACATCACCCTAACAAAGAGACATGTTGAATAAAAACACTTATAATTTACAAATTCTTGAAGCAATCCACATAAAAATAGAACAACCTACCATAAATACTCAAATTACGGAACTATTCACTCTGCCCACCATGAGAGTAAGAACAAGACCACAGAACGTGAAGATGCCAACATAGAAGACACTGCTCGACAAACAGCGCCCACTACGCTTGATTGATAGATAGATATATATATATATGAGCAATAAACGTAATTAAAGTCCCCAATTATGCTCATCAGGAAACGTGTCCTCTTGCAAAGAACGTCGCTATTCAATCGTATGCGTTACATAAAGGCCAAAAATTGTCGTACTAGAAAATGGAAGCGGCTGGCGAAAAGTGACGTACTGTCCCGTTTTCTGTTTTGGGACCTCTGGTACGTTGGGAGAGAACACTTTACATTGACCGTTTTCTTGACGTTGGGAAACTTTAGGCGGACGGGGCTGCATCACGATGTTGCAGCAGCCAAGTCCTTAAAATAATCTTCTCTTGACAGTCTCGAGACGTTTCTGGTAGCTATTGCACGTTCATGAGCCGTGCATTTCTGCACTCGTTATTGAGGGTATGTTCCTGAACGCGCACGTTTCGGGGTGCATGTTCTTGAGCACACGTTCCTCAGTGGCCGTTCTTGTGCAAGTTGCACATTCGCACACGATAACCCCGCTACTTGGTTGACAACTGTGGCCATATACAACCCATCCTCCTGTTTAACTAGAACTTTTTGTAACTGTGGGCCATCGTACATGTATAGACGCAATGAATTAAACGTTCACTAAACGTAATACACTTAATTGTAATATACTAAACGTTCGGAAAAAATCAATCTAAAAACCGAACATGAATATTCCTAGGCTTCATAAAGTACATATAGGTACTACGTTGAGGCTTCAGATCGTGTATTAGGGCTAGAATGGTTAAGTTAGGCTGCGTTTGGTTAGCAACAAATTAAAAATCTTTTTCCGGTTTGTCTAAATTCAGTAGTACCAAATTATACTTTCTAATTGTCCATTACGTCAACATATGTACGGTGGACCACATGGTTACTGTAAGTACTATTTAACGAGAAGGGTGAGCGAACTATCAGGGGGAAAGAGCCAAGCCATTACGACTATATAGCCCTTGGAAGGGATCAGGATAAGGATCTGGGATGGGACGGGGGGAGGATGAGCTGCATATAGTTTGGAGTAATTCACTTGGATTGATCATACCAATAATGCAGTCACTTTAGTTTTACCTCTATGCAGACCTCTACCTCTACTTTTAACAATTACCATTTTATAATTCATAATAATTCATTGTGTCGGGGGACAAGTGGCCAGAATGTATTCATACACGGTAGACTTATTCTGAGGTCCTATACCCGCTGAAGCCGTAAATGCCAAAACACTGCTGCAACTTAAGTTCAATAAAATCATCAGGACAAATGGGGGGTATCTTTGACAAGCCGCCGACTTCCTATCCTCGTCGAGGTCTCAATACAGAGTTGGTTGCCCTCGGGTAAACTCTGATAATTCATTATTTGTGGAAGAGAGTCTGTTGTCATGAGCTGATACCCTGATAAGACACTTGAACAGAAAAATATATATAGAACAGATGAAGAGCATTCAGTTAAGCATGAAAATGTGAAAAGAAATAAAAAACTAGATGAGAAGACAATAGCGAGCATAACATTTGGTGTGGGGGTACTAGGCTAGCTAGACAGGGGCCGCGGAAAGGTGTGGGTCACAGTGGATACTTGATACTATAAATAAGGCTTCGCGCCACCCCCTTTGTCCATCCCCCCTCCTGCTCTCTGTACTCACCTTAATTGAGTACAGAGAGCAGGGAGGGGGGATGGACAAAGTGGGTGGCTTGTGGTACCAGTCACGTGGTGTACACACACACACTTTTCAACCGGTTTGTACCCTCTCAACTTAATTGTTGTCTAAACGTCATTCCAATACTCCAGTAACACAGTCTCGCAGTTACAGCTGTAATCACAACGCTGCATTGTTCTATGTGCTGCATTGTTTCCCAGTGCTGTGTAGTATTCCTCGATTCCTATATTGTGTTCCATGCATCGTTGCTCGATCACCGTGTGTTCCGTGCAGCACTGCTCGCCATAGTGCTCCATGTTACACTCTACTGTAGCTCTTTCTCCCTCTCGGACTCTTTATTGGCATTCTAATACCAATCATGCCAGAATATAATCAACCTTTACCAATGGTAGTTTGTCGCGCACACAATACTCATCCTATGACGATAATTATATTGCGCTCACAGGATATGCATTCCTGTGAGCGGTAGTTTATTGCAGACCCCATATTCATATATATGCTGTGAGCAGTAGTTTAAAAAACAATTGTGCATCCCATACTTGTTTATATTCTGTGAGCGGTAGTTTATTGTGCATATATACTCAATACGCACGAAATGATCAACAATGATGCTGATAATATTAATGCTGAAAACCACAATGAAAAAGGTGAGTATTGCCAAAGCGCTATCAACCCTATATACCCTCTTAGGAGCGACAGTTTATCAAACTGCCACTCCAAACTTATAGTAATAATTCCTTGTGTCTGGGGACAGATAGCCTGTGTATATATATATGTTAGGCTTATATCGAGGTCCCTCCTAAGGTCGAATTACTACCCCAGGATGTAAGCCCACTAGCTGGCTTCTTGGGTACCTACCTTTACTGTTGGATGAACGGGGCATTAGGCGATAGGATATGAACCCGGAACTTCCAATTGTGAGTCGAGAATGATTAAGATTTTGTTAGCGGCAACACAAAATAGAACATAAGAATTAAGGAAACTGTAGAAGGCCTATTGACCAAATTGTGGCATGTCCCATTTATATCCACCTTTGTTATTTTTCATTGAATGCATTTTAGTGAATTATGTTTATTGTATGGCGACAAAAACTCAACTGCATAATCTAAATGGGGCATAACAAGATAGAAATAAATTCTAGTATTCGTATTTGCCTTATTTCCAACATTTATGCATTTATTTTTTGGTTTTAAATTTCTACTCATCATGATCCTCAGATCTTTTTCGCAATCAGACTTCGCAACTTCATCACCAGCTGGTATCTTGTAACTCCGCAATCATTATCAAGCATCATAATTACACTTGTCAGCACTAAATTGCATCTTCCAAACAGCCAATCTTTCAGCCATTTCAAAAGTCTGTCTAGATCGTCTTGAAGTGATTTTGAGTCTTCTGAATTTATCTCCTGCCCAATTCTCATATTATCTACAAATTTGCAAATATTGTTGCTCAATCCCGACTCAAAATAATTTACGTATATGATAAACAACAAAGGTCTCAGGACAGAGCCTTGATGCACTCCGCCTACAATTTTTCGATCTGACTTAACCACTCTTAATTAACTCTTTTGTTTCCTTTGACACAACAATGCCCTTATCCAATGTAAGATAGCACCCCCTAATACCGTGCGCCTAGGTTTATCTTTTTAATCAGTATTTCGTGTGGCACTGTATCAAAAGCTTTGCTAAAGTTAAGTTGCACACAACGTTACAGTCCTTTCCACTATCAACTACTTCAAATATGCTTGAATAGTAAAAGACCAAATTGGTAAACAAGATCGAGTGGCCCTTAGCAAAACCGTGTTGAGAATCCTTTGTTTTTCAAGGTATAGATGAATGAATGGCTTTTGCAATCCCAACAATTAAGTTAACAATTGGCCAGTTAAGTTAACTGTATGTATATATATATATATATGTATATATATATATATATATATATATATATATATATATATATATATATATATATATATATATATATATATATATATATATTGGTGTATACTGGCAGCAGGTTTTCTTTCAAACATGTTTCATTGAATATGACCGCATATTCTGTATTTATTATTTTCTGGTTTAGGGCTTCTATCCCTCTAACTATTTTCTTAGCATCAGGGCTTAATTGAAAAATTCAATTAAATTCAATTTTTCAATTAAGCCCTGATGCTAAGAAAATAGTTAGAGGGATAGAAGCCCTAAACCAGAAAATAATAAATACAGAATATGCGGTCATATTCAATGAAATATATATATATATGTATACATACACATACATATATAATCACCCACACATCAATAATCTTTTGTCATAAGTGATTCAACAAGAAGCTCACAAGTCACTATACAAGGCACTTTACATCTATGGTGAGTCACACAGTTACTAGTCTTGCTGCACACCCACGCAACTGGGCGGCAGCTTTAGTCATGTGCATGCATTACCTACAGCCGGAGCAGGGAACACGTTTCGTTTTTGCATTCGTTCAGTTCATGTTCAGTACGTACTTTAGACGTGATTCAGTAAGTTGTACATGACGAATTATTTTTGTATTAATTATTTAATTAATCAACTCGTTTAAATTTGTATTTAATTATCATTCATGCAATGACAGACTGCCGAAGCCATATTGTAAAAATCATTCCAAATAACACGTGACAAACTCAGAGTCCGACGTCTGAAATCGGGCATGTTTCAGTTGCCATGTGATTATGGCAGGAGTAAAATCGATTTTTAGACAATATTACGTTTAACTTTTGTTAATAATGTTCGCTTCATTTTTGTTGTCAAGTCGCGAAATCATGTCGAGTTGTTTCTAAAAAGATGCATATTCCGAAATTTCTATCGATTCTAATGATTTTGTGCCAGCTCATTCTGGAAGCTTCCGAAAATACGGGACGAGCAGCATGCAAGCGGAACCTGCCCTCCAGCCCCTCCCCCATACCATGTGCCCGCGTGATCAGCGGCTAAATCAAATAAAACGCCTTAACCCTTCCCGGCATTATTACACCAATTATATCACTGAATAATTTGGCTGCTGTATTTGAGCATCATCGTACAAATATCTGGTGCAGAGCGGTGTATAAATTTAGAAAGGATCTGAATGTAAAAGGAGAGAGAAGTGAGCATCGGAGAGAGAAGGATTGAGTCAGACAGAGGCTTTAACACCTCTCAGCCCAGGGCTGCGAATTCTATTAATCCTTAAAGTACTTATTTACGTTGCCAAGACCAAACGCCAAACACCATGTCAACCGCACAGTGAGTACTTTTATGAATTTGACAGTGATTGTAAGGTGATTGACGCAAGGGTTTGACTGCAGCAGTTGAGAGCCGGAGCCGCGGCGCCGGAGTGATGGCGGCTGGGGGAGATTCAGTACAAGAAAGAGCTTAAATGAGCGCGTGAAGCACCGGCAGCGTGGGGGTCCACGCCACCTCATTCACCCAAGTTATCGATACCAATACCCGCCTTATAGCGACTAAGCCACTATGGGATAACATTAATAACATTACCCTAAGACACGATAAAGGTTAGGCGTTGAATGTGAGGTCATTGTCGTGGGCGACTGTGAAGGCGTGGACATGATCACGTTGTAGTGCGTTTGGCATTTTTTGAAGGTTTTTATCACTTAAAATGATGAGTTATATCTCGCTAGTTTGGGGATTATTATTACTTCCTCTCGTATATAGTACTATAATTGACGGGAAGCTGTTCAAACATGCGGTGGACAATTTGCTAATTGAATGATCCCAAAATTAAACTACTGGCCAGTGCTTGCTTAATTTATAGATATATATTTATATATAAGATCCATTTTGTACTTATTGGATGAATTGGTGAAATTAATACAGTAACTTGAATCTATAAAAAACAACACTTGCCGCCAGAAATAATTTACCAGTAGCATGACTTTTTCTCATATTTTGTTAACTTTATATGTATGTAGCATAAAAAAAATTCTCATGGTCTTGAAAAGGCTACAAGTATCATTGTACCCCAAGACTGTTTGCTAATGGAATTTTGTTAACCTTGCCCAACCCAACCATACCAAACCTATCCTAAGTCTTAATCTGAATCTAGCTATTCATGGTTTTTATAGTGTATAAAAACTAGTAAACACTGTGTATATATACTAGTTAACCATACATTGAATCTTGCAAATAAATATTTTGGTGTGGGTGCCATCTAGCGACAACAGCTTAAAATACTCGTAGTATTTTAAGTAGCTATTTTAATATATATACAGTAGCTGTAATTTAAAATAATTTAGTATTTTAAGTAGCTACTGTATATAGCTATAATTTAATGTAATTAAGTAGTATTAAGTATAACTATACAAAGTAGTTCACTTATTTTACCTTAGGATACTTCACTAGAATTCTCATTATTTTTTTTTAATTAACTTGTCTCTGTTTGGGACAAACATGTCTCACAATTCTCCAACATTTAGTATCAAACTTCTTAACCACAGTACAGTAGTATGCTAAAATGGTCCTCAGAATTAAAACTGACATCACACATGTTGCACACATTATATATTTATATATATATATTATACACATACATACTGTACTACCTCGATTCAACAAATCTCCGGCTAGTTCGCACACTTTTCAGGCTGGATTTACCCGGTCTGACAAACAATGGTTCGCCAAAGGGGGCGATGTTCGGATTTGCTTACGATGTTGAGACAAAGAGTTCACAGACTGGTGGAAAACTTTCCCATCCTATCACAGATTACAATTAATAATTCCCTCATGACAAGTTCGATCACACAAGTGGTCCACAAGCGATGTTGGGACAGAGTTCACAGAGTGGTGGAAAAGTTTCCCCATTCCATCACAGGTTACAATTAATAATTCCTTCAAATGACAAGTTGGATCACACAAGTGGACCACACAACAAGTGAACCACACCAGGCAGAAACAAATGGGCAAAGTTTCTTTCACCCTGAATGCCCCTGTTACCTAGCAGTAAATAGGTACCTGGGAGTTAGTCAGCTATCACAGGCTGCTTCCTGGGGTGTGTGTGTGTGTGTGGGGTGTGGGAAAAAACAAAAATTAGAAGTTAGTAAACAGTTGATAGACAGTTAAGAGGCGGGCAGAAAGAGCCAAGCTCAACCCCCTCAAACACAACTAGGTGAATACATGAACCAAACACCAGACAGAGTGGTCCACACAAGTGAATGACTTGAGTTTCCATGATTTTCGTTCACTGATTTGTGGCACACGTATTTTTGTAAATTAATTTAAAGGCTGAAGCGTGATTAGCTAGCTACATGTGGTAAAATCTACGACATTTTCTGTGATGAAACAAGATGAGCGAGGGTGGACACAAAGTAATACTGTACTGTCAACCTCACTTGGTTTTCCTTCATCTGTGTCGTCATAGTTCAGTGACCCATGACTTTGAAAGTTTCAGATTAATAAATCATTTCTAAAACCAGTGTTTTAATAGCTTATTATTCTTGTTGACCAAACCACACACTAGAAAGTGAAGAGACGGCGACGTTTCGGTCCGTCCCGGACCATTCTCAAGTCGATTTTTATTATCCTAATTAAACCAAACTAAATAAAACCGAAAATATACTGTAATATGATAGACGAGAAATTATTTATGTTATTGGAACAACAACTCCAGTGCGAGGGGACAGGTCTAATCCTTGTACACACAGCACTGTGTGTGTTTCGTTCGATTTCATTGCCACAGTTCAGTGACCTACGGTCTCGAAATAATAAAATTAATAAATCAGTTCTAAAATAAGTTTTTTTTTATACTGTATCTCTTATCCTAATAATGTTACTAAATTAAATATATAATCCAAAAATATATACTGTACTGTAATTTGTTGTAAATCCAATATTTGAGAGAAATTTGTTACTGGATCTGGCTTAAACACCAGCCTACTGCAGGGTGTATAGATCTATGTTGAGCATACCACACTCTAGAAAGTGAAGGGACAACGACGTTTAGGACTGTCCTGGACCTTTCTCAAGTCGATTGTGAGAATGGTCCAGGACGGACCGAAACTTCGTCATCCCTGCACTTTCTAGTGTGTGGTTTGGTCAACATACTTCAGCCACGTTACTGTGACTCCTCGTCTGCATCTGTATAGACCTAGTCTGCGTTCATACAGTAGGCATCCAGTTCCATTAGCTTTGTCTGCGAGTGACGTGTTTGTCCGCTGATGGAAGAATAATTCGTGGAATTTACTATTTTTTGACTACAGCTGTATTATTATACAAGAAGATGTCTCAAGAGCTTGCTAATCGTGCTGTATCTACAAAGAGGAAGAGGAGTTTATCCATTGATCAGAAATTAGACATAATAGAGAAACCTGACATGACTGTTGATAAGGATAAGCATGATAGCAGGTTACAATCTGCTACATGTGCTGATGCATTGTTCTATGTTGAAAAGCTCCTTGATATTGTTTCACAAACTGACAATCCAGAGCTACCAGGCTTTTATCATCACCTAAGGATGATGAAAGATATTTGTCTCGAGGACATGAGAAAAAGAAGGAAACAAGCGAAAACGAGTCAATATTTTTCACAAACTAGTAGAAAATCGACCAGCACAGCCGTACCCAGCACCAGCACAGCCATACCCAGCACCAGCACAGCCATACCCAGCACCAGCACAGCCATACCCAGCACCAGCACAGCCGCACCCAGCACCAGCACAGCCGCACCCAGCACCAGCACAGCCGTACACAGCACCAGCACAGCCGTACACAGCACCAGCACAGCTGTACCCAGCACCAGTATAACAGCAGCCTGCACCAGCTCAGCAGCAGCTGAAGCCAACACAGCAGCAGCGAGCACCAGCAAAGCTGTTGCAAACATCTAAAAACATTGTGTGTGTGCGTGGAGTGAACAGTTAGAACAAGTGTTAAATTTGTGTGTACATAGTGTTAAAATTAAAGTTGCAGTAATTTTAGTTTACAGTAGTTTTCATAAACTGTATTGTAGTACTCAACATACAGCAGAACTATTTAAACAACATAGTGCTAATGGCATAATACACTACAGTACATATTTACTGTACAGCATTCACAACTCCTTCGAGATGGACATAACTCCAACAATAAGGTAAATAACAAATGTAACCAGTATTTTTTAGTAGAGTAGTAATATATAGGTACAGTATATAATATGATAATGCATTTTTATTGTGTACAAGAAAAAAAAGTAATGCAAATGCCTTCTGAAGGTTACCTCTTACTACGAATCCAACGCTGCAACGCACTGGGGCTGGTCCCCATATAGTTCGTTGAATCGGCCTTCATGCAAATTGCACCTATCATAAAGAAGAATGGCATAGTGTTGACCATTTTTTAACCCTTTGTCTAAATTGCCCATTGAGCATTTTTTCTACACCATTTGTGAATATAATATACTAAAACTTTATTTTACGTAATTGAATTTCTTATACTGTACAGTGTAGCTAATAATTTAAGGGTGCATCTTCCTTGTTATTATACTTGGTAATTTCCTATTTTGATAAAGCAGTGAGAACGCTAAACCTCTTATACTGGGTCAAGTCATATGTTGGTCTTCAGAAAAAGTTAATTTTCTACTTGTTAAAACTGCATACTGGTTATATTGATAGGATGGTTTGGTTTTAAATATTTATTGGTAAAATGTCTTTGGGTATGAACTTATTGTATCATTATACTATCATTTCTGTTGGGTGCAATTTTGTAGAGTTTCATTACATAATTCTACACACAGTGCTGTGTATGTAAATATATACTGTGCAACCAGTTTGATCTTGGTCCGGAAAGAAATCACTAATGGGCAAACTCGTATAGTAAGCTGGGAGATGGTGCCTTTTCCTTTCGTTACTCCTTTTTGTTTTCCTATTAATTACTCCTTTTAATTTAAGGAGTTACTGTATTAATATATAGTATTCTTAAAGGTAAGTACAAATTTAAAAAATGTTCCCAAAATTGTTTGTTCCACCAATTTTACATTCAAGTACAATATGTTCAAAATACTTTTTTGGCATTTCTTGTTTCTACTGTGCTATCCATATTATCTGAACCAATTGGTATCTCCAGATAATTAAAAAAAAGATAATGACTATACAGGAGCTAGGTCAGGCCAGCTTAAAGTATCCTCTCACTAGCACTCCTTAACTTGTAATACTTCTCGAGGTTTTCTACATAGATAGTACTGCATTTTGAGTAAGTTGTGCAGGTTTTAAGAATACTGTAGGCTGGAAAGGTACATGGCTTGAGAGGTGGTGAATTTGAACGGACTCCACTTAGTATGGGCCAATAGGGTTTCTGGGGTGCTTCTTAATTCTTGTATGTGTATATTTAGTACTGTAATTTGAAGGCCAGCATTGGTCTGTGTCCCTCATTTCAGGTTAGAAGCCAGTTTGTAGAATTGCCAAAAACTTAGAAATAAAATGAACAAATTTCCATATTCAGTACAGTATTAGTCATCTTTGAAAAATGGACTAAGAGACCACACTCATTCCAGATACAGAAAGATTAATAACTTGTTCTGATGGACCAGTAATGAAGGATAAGAAAATAGTGTTTCAAATGTGTATGTAGTTCAATATGGTTTACAAACAACCGAAATTAAGTTAACTTTAAAGACGTTAGTTCACTGACAAGTTTCATTACAGATTATTATAGGTGACCAAATCACACATCAGAAAAAGGAAGAAACTACGACATTTCGGTCCGTCCTGGACCTTCAAGCCGTGTGTGATAATGGTCCAGGACGGACCGAAACGTCGTCGTTTCTTCATTTTCTGATGTGTGGTTTGGTCGTCATATCTTCACTCATGTTATTGTCACTCATCGTCTGCAGATTGCTATAGACTTCTGCCAATACGGTTCTACACTTTGAAAATACTTTACTGTGATTAGAAATTCTATTGTAACAGAATGTCATGATAGGTTACTCTAAATTTGTATTCAATAATCAAAAGGTATGGTAGTTGTTGATTGTCACATAGATAAGCAAAAGTGTACAACTGTACTCCCATATATTGCTTTGATGGTAAAAGTCTTGCTTGGCCTATGAATTAGGATATGTATTTATACATCAATAAATGGATCCAGTACTAAATGTGAAAGACATTAGAACTCGACCGACGACTTTAGTGTGTGATGGTTTGTAGGTCGGAGACAGTCTTGATGCAGACTGTTTGAGACAAAATTTCCATCTCTAGACACTTGTATTAATAATATTGGGAGTCTAATTTATAAGACAGTGGGCCAATTTTTGGCTTTTGATAGAAGCAAGATGTTAGGTGGAGTGTGTAGTGCAGTGGCATCAATATTGTTTCGTTGGTTTGCTTTGTTTTTTGGGAATGCTGTAGTTACCGCTTGCCAATTCAGTATTGTAGTGTCTGGACACTTAAGTAACTGAACAAACCCTTCAGGTGTCGTAAGATATGACAGTCTAGCAAAAACGAGCATATCTCATGCATCACTCTGTATGAATTTAGCAGGTGAGCACCCTATAGTAAGTTGTGGCATTGCGTGTGGCCCACTGCCTCTGGCTCAGTTATCAGTTTGATTTATTTAATTCGTAATTTTTACAGCGATTATAGTTTCACCAGCGCTTATGACATATTAACTTTGATTTCTATTAAATAATAGGAAATCACATAATTTACTGCTTACTATGCAATTTTTTATATAAAATTTAGATTGCCTAGTTTTTTTTAGACACATTCACACACACACGTTTATGTAAACACGTACATGTGTGTGTACATACATAACACTAGGCGAGTACAAATGTATATATTGTTTATGAAAATTACTGTTACTAATTTATAATTGAAGAGAATTTATTGGTTCGATATAAGCCTACCATCGTACAGAATGGCCAAAAATTAAACATGGACTTCCCCTTTTTACTAAATGGTACAGAAATATGAATTACAATACAAAGTACCTCACCTTTGCACTACCTCTACCTCATCCACTGTAAAACTATACTCTCACCCTGGTGTTTCTTTACATTGTGTTCAGCGCTTTGTGCTCCTCACTACTGCAGTGACAGCTTATCGCAAACATCTTATAGTACTACACTAGCAATTGTTTGTACAAGTCAGGGTATTGAAGGTGATTTGGCGATGTGTTGAGTATATCATTGATTTAAAACCATATCAGTATATTGAATTTTTGTTTCCTACTTGCAGGAATCTTGCCCCTCCTCCAGTTGCCTGGGCACAGAGGAAACACCTGGTGTTCCTCACCATTTGTGTGGAAGATTGCAAAAGTCCTACAATTAATATAGAAGAAAATAAAATATATTTCAAGGGCACTGGTGGAACAGAAAAGAAAGACTATGAATATACGTATGATCTCTTTAAAGAAGTTGACCCTGAAGTAAGTAATTCATTTTATATAGTGAAATTCTAGTCACGTGTGTTGGTTTAATTTACTTTGTAAGTTAGCTTTCCAGAAACAAGTTATGGGAGTTATTGCCATTAAATTAAGACATTGGTTTCCTTGGGTTTAAAGCAATAGTGGAAGTACTGTAATTTGATTAGCTATTATTGAAATAGAGATTGTGTAGTTACAGTATTAGAGCTGTGCCTGTGGTGCCTAGTCTTCCCAGCTATGTTGTATGACACTTTGAAACTACAGTACTACAGTGGTTTTGGTATCCACTGCCTTTTCACTTGTTTCAATCTTCTACCACGCTGTTGGCAAAGAATTTCTTTGTCAGTTCCTATTAATATTTTGTATGTAGTGATCATAATGTATCTTTTTCCTTCTATTTTCTAGCTTTGCCGTATTTAACACTTCTAGTCTCTCTTACTTTTGTTTTTTTCAGGGTTAGAAGCCAGTTAGTAACATGTCTTTCCACCTTTTCCAGTTTATTGATATGTTTTTTGAGGTATGGGCACCATATAACTGCTGCATGTTCCAATTTTGGTCACAAAAGTCATGGAGTTTCTTCAGTATTTCACAGTCCATATATTTCAGTGATTCTAAAGTTGGAAAGTGCAGAGCATAGGCTTCTCTCACAATTCATTCTTTTATTTTTATGTAAAAAAGTTTACTATTTGGTACCATTCCTAGATGGTCCCAAATGGTCACTATTTGACTTTTTAATGGCTTTTTGCATATTTTGTAGGCTGTGTGGGGCCTATTTCCTCCTATTCCACATTCTATAACATGGCATTTATTCATGTTCAATTCCATCTGCCAAGTGTTTGTTACTCCATACTTTGGGTTATCTCGAAGGGCAAAATAATTATCCGAGTCCCTTTTCTTCCCCCAGTAGTACAGGATCATCAGTAAACATGTTCATATGATTTTGTATTTCCTCTGGAAGATTGCTTATATTGACAGTGAACTTATCTTGGGGATACGTACCTTTGCTTGCTGTCAAAAGCATGTTTTCAGTAGTTTTTACCATTATTCATACTATTTTCTTTCATAAGCTCAATTGACTGTAGATTTGAATATAATTGCCCCTTCACTTTCTTTTCAGTGAAGTGCATTATCATTGAGTGAAGTATTAGGGATCATTATATTGTCTTACTGCACTTGCTGATATCCAACTTACTAACCCTGACAGAAAAGCCGTAGCTTTGTCCGCGCTCGTAACATAGAGCTGATATTGACCAAGAAGGACGATGGACCTTTCTGGCCACACCTTCTTAAACAAAAAATGAAGCAACATTGGCTTAAGGTAGACTTCAGCAGGTGGAAGGATGAAGATGATAGTGATGATGAAGGAGAAGGTCAGAACCAAGATCTTGAAGAGGTAGGCATATTAAGAATATTTAGTATCTTATAAGTAATGATATTTTTTGTTTACCGGTGCATTATTCGGCAAACATCAATAGCCTGGTCTCGGATTCATGTAAAATGTTGCATTTCAGGTAATGCGTCAGATGGGTGGCTTGGGTGGTGACAGCCGGCCATCTTTGGATGATCTTGAAGATGAAGATTCAGACGATGAAGATCTCCCAGACTTGGAGTAATTGTACCTCAAGGCTGCAGGTTAGTAATTGAGGCATGTGTTTGCTAAATTTATTAATCTATTGAATGTAGTTTTCTATTATTTCAATCCAATATTTAATATAAACAGTAGGTAAAACTTGTTTTTTCTATATGTACAAATGTGTTAAAACTGAACAAATTCCCAATGTTGACAACCTTACATTCTTAAAAAATTATCATAACGACTAGTGAAGTCAATAAATATAAAATACAGTATTGTAGACCTTAAAAATTGTAATCAAGCATATAGTCTAGCATCCATTGAAGCGTTGAAAAAAATTATTGTATAACAACCATAATGATTCAAGTTCATCATTGTAAATAGATTATAAAGTGTCAAGTATGTGTTTGCTTGTATGTTGCAATTTATATCTTTTGTTGCTGTTCCTTTTGAAAAGCACCCTTATCAAAAAAATGGTATAGTATGTATAATCCTCCTTGAATGTTTTATTCCTTTTGTGTAATATATCAAAACTTAATCCTAACATTCAACAGAGGAGCTTACATCTCTTAATTCTTTTGCCATGTTCGTATAGTAATGCAATTGCTTAATAATGAGGTACTTTTGTTACTAAACAATTTTGGCTCCTTAGCATTCCATAAATAAGATGGTAAATGTTATAATTTAATTTCATTGTATCAGATGTATTTAGTATACTCACCTAGTTGTGCTTGCCCTTCTCTCTCTTCCCCCCCCCCCCCCACTTCCTCAGGAAGCAATGTTAAACAGTAGCAGCTGTCTAACTCCCAAGTACCTTTTACTGCTAGGTGAACACAGGCATCAGGGTGAAAGAAACTGCCCATTTGTTTCCACCTCCAATTAGGATCGATCCCTGGGCCGTAGAACTACGAATCCCGAGCAGTGTTTTTGTACAGTATAAATTTAGCAAAGTTAATTTTAGCAGAGGGCAGAATTTCTGGTTGCAATTGTCGTTTTTTCTAACAAAAAAAAAATTGTGTACTCTTCTAATGTAGTTCAAGGGCAGTTTCCATTAATGCAATTACAGAACTGTATACCATACTTTCAGCATTGAGTCTCCAGGCTTTTTCAATCTCTTGTACTTCATAATTACATCTTTTGGCCATATGCCTCCAAGAGAGCAAGACTTGAAATACTAGCTAGCATATTTATGCTTTGTTAATGCACAACCCAGTTTTGACAGCTTTAAATAATAGTCATAATTTTAAACACTATAATGTATTTGCTGAAGATATTTACGTAATTTTAAATTATAGCTATAGTTAAAAGGATTTTACTAAAAGGCCTGTTCCTATGTGAGTTTGGATAAGACTTTGCTGTATAGACTATGTTTTAGCTTTATGGCTCTTCAAAATTTGTGTATATCTAGTAATTTGGATTACATTCTAGAATTCAGACCATGGCACCTCCAACGTGTTCTCTACTTCATTTATGTGATGTATTTGTGAATGGAAAGAGAAAGGACTATTAATAATGTTTCCAGAAAACATTACTGAGAGTAACTCTTGGAGGTTTCTGGTATGCATTCATATAAAGTTAACGTTTCTTTACATGCTGTTTTCAAAGTATGCCTGTACTAAAAAAATAGGAATAGAATGAGGGGTGATTGACCATTAATAGTTTTTTTATGGTTTCATTTTCAGAGGCCTTCGTGGACCACATCTGATCATGGGGGCAAGAAAGCTACGTCCCACATTTAAGTGGTGTAGCTTCTGAAGTTAAAGTGTGCATATTCCATAGTTAACTCCCAAGGGACAAAGTTGATATGTGATATTCATCCAAGTTGAAACAAAACAAAGATGACTATCCTATGGGGCCTGTGCGCTTGAAAGACTTGACTATCTGCCCCCCATGTGAAAGGTTGCAGTGCTGATGGACTAGTGGCTTTATACCATTACAATACAAGGAGAAAAATACCAAATTCTTTCAATATACATAACAGAAATAAGCTATGCTTGCACCAAACATACCTTTACAGCTTTTATAGAAAATTCAAATACAGTACCAAATTCTACTGGCAGTGGAAGAAAATAAATTCTGATCTGTGAGGATTTCTTTTCAGAATCCTTAATTAAAGTGTGTGTGTTGGTGGTACTGTATATAGAATTTACAGATTCCTTTCAAAAGATAGGTAGAGTAAGTAGATGGTCTTGTTTATACTGGGAGAAATTTTCATATTTGGAGTCTGTTCTTTCAATAAATAATCAGATAAGAATGTGTTGGTTTGTTCAACAGGTCAGGCAACTCAAGGTTATTTTTAACCAGATAATGTATTTTTTTTTTATTTGTAGTAATAGGTTGACGAATACTGGTATATAGAAGCTGAATTTGAGGAAAATTAATAATGTAGTTGTTAAAAGGAGTACCTGTATGTAATATTAAAGTTGAGTTGGTTTCATACATTTTGTAAAAAGAGTGTATCCATATGCGAGGTGGTGATCTTGACGTGTGTTTGTGAATGTAATGTGGGATGCTAATTTAGCTCTTTACCCCTTAATTGTATTTGCAATTGTATGTTAAGGCATAGTTATCTGGTATAGCCACTGATGTTTGTAAAATATAATAGACCATCTATTTGCCTTAATGTTAAAAATGAAAGTTTCTTACAAATGCCATATCATAAGAACTCGAAACATCCACATTATAAAAATTAAACTTCCAATACACCAAATGCAAGTTACTGTTTCACTTATCCTCTATTTGAACTTGGATGAATTAGAATGGTTTACATTTTAATTTCCTATACTTTATGTTCAGTATTTTTTGTTGTCAAGAGTGCTTTGTATAATGTGAAAGTTCTTTTTGCAATGTGGTAGAAATTTGTATACTACAATTGTCATTTGTGAGAGATGACAAGAAACTGCTGAGAAAAGGAAATAGTTATTTTTAATGCAGCGCTATAAGAGATCAGTTTAAATGCATGGGATGTGACTGATAAAAGGCATTTGTACTACTGAAGTTAAGATTTGCCAATGTGCAAACCCTGGTTGTCAAGAGATGCAGCTTAAGGGTGTAATCATTTGATGGTGCTACATAGCCTTCCCGGTTTGGTGCCATCTTTTGATAATTACTTAAGGGTGTAATGTAGGAGTGGTAATGCAGACCATTATGTACCACTGGAGTGGTATGAGCGTGAAAATGAAAGCAATAGATATGAAGACTGATTAGCAGGTTTTGTAGTAGAATGAAAATGTCTGGTACTGTATAAACCGCTGGTGATATAAAGCCGTTTTGTCATCCTTGTCTTATGAGATGGGTTCTGCATGATGGAGAAGGGGTCAGTGATACTGTTCCGAACCTTAATGGAATCTGACCCATATATCAATCAGGTCAACCCATGTGTTGCGTTTCCAAAAGGGTCGCCCATGTTAGAATCGGTGAACGCCCTAGTAATATTGTTGAAAACATCTTAATAACTTATTAAACCAAAGGTCTTTTTATGTCAGAAGAACGGCAGAAACTGGATCTATATATGAAAACTCTTTCAGGACAAAATTTAAAGTAAAACTAAAGATATTTGTAGTTGTATAAAAGTTGCATTTTTCATCGGTCGTAGAGCCGGAAATCCGCAATATTCATCTAAGAACAATGCTTATTTCACGCAGAATCGTTAATAAACGTAAGATTTTTATACGTCTCAAGAAAGATAGAAACATAATCTTCATTTTAAATGCCTTACCATGGGCATATTTGTATTTAAAGCGAAGATACGTGTATTTTTCTAATCGGCGAGCTCCGATCCCGCACAGATCGAGCAACGGAGTAACTCGGAACAATGCTTATTTCACGTAAATGCGTTAATAAACGCAAATGTTTTTATATGTGTTGAGAAAGATAGAAATATAAGCTTCATTTTAAATACTTTACCATAGATATATATAAAGTTCTAATGAAGATATATGTGTTTTAATAATCGCCGAGCTCCGACCCCGCACAGACTTATCGACAGAGCAACTCTCTCTCAGAACAATGCTTATTTCACGTAAATTCATTAATAAACACATATGTTTTATATGTCTCAAGAAAGATAGAAATATAAGCTTCATTTTAAATACTTTAACATAGACATATATAAACCTCAAGTGAAGATACATACGTTTTTATAGTGGCATTCAGTAGCTTGTCGGTCATGGAATGCAGAAGCCTACGCACTTGCCAATATAGTGTGTAATTAACAAAGATACGCTTATAAAGCCTAAAATATTATATGCCTTCAGAAAGACAGAGATATGCTCGTTATTGTGAGTGCACCAAAGGAAATATATCTTGTTGGAGGACAAAGATATATCAATTCTAAAATAAGTTTCGACTCTCGCTCGGGCAAGAGATAGCGCGACTCTCGCCCCATCTATTGGAGATTCTGTTCACCTAATGATCCAAAGCTACTCAACGCCTCCTAGCATTACTTAAATAATGAAGAAATATGGTATATTTATTCACTATAATGTTGGTGCTTAATGCAGAACACGAGAAAACATATATTTACTATAAAATAATATACTTCCATTATGAAATAAGTAAATATGTGGCCTCATAGGAAGTCAACGGTCCAGGTGTCAATGTTGTGGAGCGACTTATCCAAGATATATTGTTGTCTGGAAAGTGTTTGTTGGCATATCAACCTTCTGTACACAGTGATCCAGTCGTCGCACTTCTCTCCTTAAATGATCGCAAATTTAGTTTATTATATTAACAAGTAGAATACGTATTTCTAATAATATCTAACATAACTAGCCAGAAAATATTTAAGACTTATTGAAAAATACATGTCTGGAAGTTAAATCGACTTCATAGAACAATAGTGTTGGTCTATACTAATCGTTATTCGTTAGTATGCGTTCGCTACTTAAAACATTTACTGTACTGATGTAAAATCTCCCATGTCTCTTCGCACATGGAACACCAAACCTTACACACTCTCTGATATATTGTTTAATTAATAGAGATTCACTAATAAAGCTTATAATTGTATATGTTATCAAAAAGGCATAGATAAAGTCGTTCTTACGTTTTAGTCACAGAGATTAGATATTAGTAAAGTTCATTTTATTCAGGAAAGTACATAAATAGTCGATTTACAAACATAATATTGGATTTATAGATAGAGCTAGTACATACAACACCTAAAGCCACTAGTACGCATAGCGTTTCGGGCATATTATTGAGAGAGGAAAGATATTTATATTTAAACAATTTTTTTTTTTTTACCGACGCTCTCCCTATTGATGAGAACTACAACCTAATGAAGATAAATGTTAATTTTATGTAGATACTGTAATAAACGAAAGTTTTTAATGTCATCAGAGAAGCAGAAATATAGGCAAATTTTAAATCCCTTGTCATAAATATAACTGAAGTGAAAGCAAAGATATATGCATTTTGATAGTTACAAAGACAGCTCTTTAACACGGGTGGAACACGAACAAGGGGAACTTAGTACCCAAATGAGCCACAGAGATATTAGAAAGAATTTTTTCAGTGTCAGAGTAGTTAAGAGTCCTATATCGAGTCTTGTCCACATCTTAGTCATTATATAGGCATAAAAAGACGCGATCTTTTTCAAATGATGTTCACACCCTCTTTAATCTCTTGGTTTGACATTTAATTTGCCTTCTTTTCCCTTTATGTGGTTAATAAGTTAAGATAGACTTTCCAATAAGTTGCTGTTGATTGAGGGGCGACGAAGATCGAGGGATTCCAATAAATCCACTGAACAATAATCATGTGCCTAAGTTTATTATAAAAAAATACATTGACATTGGTTTGCGGACTTGTTGGTGAAGCAGCGAAGCTGACGACGTCATGGACATCACCTGATTAATACAGTAGTTATGAGCTTAATTAATAGTCCCTGTGGACAGGTTTATTGATTATCTCAGAGTTATTTTAGTCCCTTGTTAGTATATCATATATTGCAAATATTACTATAGAGAAAGTCTGTAATAGCTCATTTCTGCTCGAGCGTTTCAGCACTTTGAACCCAAAATATTTTGATTCAATCTTATTTAAATTTCCTATTGTTTACTATTGCATATGGTCATTTCTACTATATGTCAAAATTGTATATTAAATTTAGTCTACTTTCCTTAAAGCTCATTAAAAATGTTCATAATAAATCAGTTTCTTTGAGATATGTAAAAAGTAGTCAATTTAGCGTGAGTGAAAGTTAGGAGACTGGAAGCCTCCGGAGGTCGAACCCGACACACAACCGACCACGTAATATCATTGACTTGTTTTGGTCAGGCTTGGCAGGTGACGTGAATATATGTGTCATAAGAAGTAACTGAAGATAATTTATGGCCGACAGAGAGGACAGGCAGCTGGAGGAAGATGCGGAGGAAGAGATGGAAGCAGATGGAGTGGGTGACATGGTGGGAGTAGTGGAGGAAGAGGGGCAGGTGGTGAATGTATTCCAGGAGGAAGGGGAGCCACAGGAGCTTGTGCTGATGGAGGAAGTGCTCGTGGATGAAGGTCAGTCCCTTGGCAAAGTCCTGGAGATAAGACTTGTGTAATGGCTGCTTCTATAAATGCCATTTTTCTAGCAGCAAGTTACCAAGGGAATTCCTTTACTAACCAACATGGTTCTGGCATCAAAGTATAATTTGTAATAATATGATTGTGTTAACCGTGATTTGTTCAGTATCTCTGGGATCCTGGGTTCGATTCTCTGGCAGGACAAATATAGCAGGACTGGCAGCACAAAGTTTGACCCATGGGGGACTTTAATAAAAGTCCAGGCTTCTTGTCCATGACAATGGGAATTATTGTTTTTAATTATTTAGCTAATTAAAATAACACCAAATTTTTATGTCATTTGACACAATTTTGAAAAGATTCCACTTGTACCCTCTTTTTTTCTCATGCTCTATATACCAAGTTTGAGTGAAATTTAAAATTCAACTTGTCACATTATGGATAACAACCAGCAGAACTTTATTGTACTGAGTTTTCACTTGCATATTCAATATTTCCCATGCTCCATCCCCAAGATGTAAAAATGGGGACTTTGGTCGACATTTATAAGATCGATTGGGTGTTCTTATTAAGTTGGATGTTCATAAGTTGGGGAACCGCCTGTACAGCTACCACTTTAATTTTAAAATATACCTAGAAAAGATCATCATGGGAAATTTGGGTGGGGGGACCTTGGACAAGCCGCCAGCTTCCTGTCCTCATTGAGGCCACTAGGGTTAGTGGCCCTCGGGTAAATCGTGTAAGCAAACTTGTGTATAAGTTTGTAAAAATACGTAAAATATTGTATAATCGTATAAGCAAACGTTCAATAATAGCAAACTTGTTGACAAATATGATCAGTAGTATAGCACTAAGAATCCTATAATATTCCAGATTTTTTACTCTACGGTACATGTTGGAAATTAGTGAAAATTTGGGTCTGCCAAATTTTGACAAGTTCTCTTGTTAAAAAAATAATTCTTGGATTTTAAGAATTCAACTATTTTGAGGCCTGGATTCTTTAAGTCCCCTTGTCCTGAATGAAATACATAAATATCAAATGAATAATGTAGTGTACAGATAACCCATGTTTTCAGATGCTGACAGCTGGGCTGAGTATGAAAGTCGTGAGGAATCGGATGGTGCAGACAGTAATGGAAGCGGTGATGAAGGCTGTGGTGAACAGTATGACACTACATTACCGTCTAGACATGAAGTAAGATTGATGCTATATAATTTGTAAGAAATGCCACAATTTAGGAATATTTACTGATTTTTGGGGAGAATTGTTGAACCGGGGTACCTTACCTTGAGGTTACCGTAAGGTGATTTCGGGGCTTAGCAATCCCTAGGCCCGGTCGTCGACCAGGCCTCAATGTGCACATATGTGCATATGTGATGTGCACGTTGTGCTTTTTGTAGCAGGTTTTAGAGAGAGAGATATGGGGGAAAGGTCGGGGAAGAGCAACTACAGAAGGGTAATATTACTCATATCTGGCTGGTTTCAAGTCTTTAGACATTGATCGACATAAAACCTCAACCTTGCATACTTGAGTAAAACTGCAATAAATGTGGTAGATAGAATTTAAATAAATTTATTGAGGTATTAATACACACAAAAGTATGAGGTAGCTCAAGCTATTCTCACTCCTTTATGTGGTAGAGAATGTGGTAAATATCTATAAAGGGAACATTTCAACACATTCACATCAACTGCTCCACAACACATTATCATCACAGTTTGACCACCACAAGATCACACCATAACACAATTACCCCAAACACTACAACATTACTACTATCACCATAACACCACTACAGCACAACCACCTTTGTCTCCTCCTACCACTCCTTACAGCAGTTTGTACTCATAAGCATGTGTTCATTACAGCTCCCTGTACTGTACTCATTAGTGGACCATGTAATAATTGTACCTTCTTATTACACCATTCTATTTATATCTCTTGATTGGCTACGATCAGAACATGTTTAGTGTAAGTAATATTTGGCATGGCTGTTATTCTTGACTATATCTTTAAGGATTATTACCCATTCCCCCAGTGAAACACCCTTTTTGTAGTGGGATGGACTGATTGATCTGATGACTAGAAATATTGATAAGTGTGACTTGTGAAGCTCCTCTGCTGACCATGTGATAGGAGGCAGTCTAATAAAGTTCTCTCCCATAGGGTTGAGCTCAGGGTTGAGTGAGTGGCTGGGAGAGTTTGATGGGGGTTACAATTCAGGAATAATGATATTGCCTTGCTTGTACTTTTGCCATTGTGTATGAATGGCAAAAGTTCAAACATGCATCAACTAAACTTGGCAAAATTTTACCACCAAACATACATAAAATTGTTTGTGGTAAAGACCCTAAATGGTAATTAAATTCTAAAACTAGATATTTTTTCTTTTGTATTAGTATAATAGCACTGACTTCATTGTTAGTGAAGTCACTGTAACCAGTGAAATTCACTTATTAATGGAATTTCATTGATTATAAGTAACTCACGTGCACTATGTAAAAATGCTATGTTTTCATTTTAGTATCTTGGTGAAACGGAGGAGTTACGAGGCCGTACTGTACAAGAAGAGAATGACTACGTGACAATACCATTATTGATGCACAGTTCACTTATGAACCTGGTATTAGTGCCTACGCAAACACTCCCTTTAAGCATCTTCCATCCTTTACACGTTTCTATGCTTCGCAATGTCATCGATAAGGATCGTACTTTTGGCATTGTTCATTCAAAGTAAGTTGGCGATTTTTGTTTCATCTTTACTTTCATGATGTACCATAGTAATGTACTTGATTTGTATTATGGAATGTACAGTACTGCATTTGCATTTTAATGATAAATTGTATAACGAAAAAAGAAAGCCAAGTTGCATTTTTACTTTCACATTTAAACTAACTGAAAAAAAGTGTTTCTAAATAAAGTACCTGTGCAGAATTTAGAACAAAAGAGAAGTGTAAAATAGGCCTTACTTCACCAGGTCTGTGATGACAGCATCCAATTCAAGAGCCATGTTCTGACTTGCAGAATAATTGGTAAATGTTGAGTCCCAAAAACTAGTTACAGTACCGAACTTTGTTTGGTTTGTGCCTTAACAGCTCGTCTAAATGTAGGCCACATAAGCAGGACTAAGATTAAAAAATAAAATGTTTTCCTGGTATATTTTCTGTATTAATAACATAAGAATAAAGGTAGCTTCAGAAGGTCTATTGGCCTGTATGAGTTAGCTCCTATTTATATGCATCCTACTTGTTCATATACAGTATGTCTAACTTACGGTTAAAATAATCCAGTGATCCAACGTTTAATATGTTGTCCAGTAATTTGTTTAAAAAATCATCTACCCTGTTTCCAAGCCGGTATTTACTGTTACCCATCGTTTCACATTCTATTTTGTGTTTATACTGTATATGTAAAATCTTATTTATATCATCTTTGTTATACATTTCATCCATTTATATTCTTATACATATCACCCATTTATACACTGTACTTCAATCATGTTTTCACTTATTGTCTATCTTTCTAGAAAAGTTAAATGAAGCTTTTTATTCTTGTCATACGGGAGGGTTGTAATTCCTGAGATTAACTTTGTCGTCGTCCTCTGTTTGCATTCTAGTGAATTTATGTCCATTCTGTAGTATGGCGACCAAAAGTAAGCTGCATAATCAAGAGCATTATAAAGCTGAAGAATAACATTATATGTCTTTTTGCTAATGCTTCTAGAAATAAATCCCAGATGAAGCTGAACACAACATGTCCTAAGAATATATATAAATAATGTTTTGAAGGCCTCGTGGTCCAGGCAAGGAAGTCCTTATTTATACACATCCATGCATAGGTAATTACTGGTAATTACTTGGTCAGAGTAAAACTTATTTGATTAGGTAAAGGAACAATGAAAGGTGAACAAAATAAATTTATTATTATATGTACAGTACCTGTACTGTACTTTATTAAAAAGAATTAACATTTATTTTCTAATGTCTTAAAAGTACAGTATTTTGTTTAAGCTCGGTACAAGAGAATTTGAGGTTGAATAGGTCAAGTGGGTCATTTAAATGTTTCTGTAAATAGAAATGAAATTGGGAGCACAGAGCAAAAATTCTACAAGAATAAATAATTAAGAGCCATTTCATTAAGGTGTCTTAAGATATAGTACATTTGACTGTATTTAGTAATACACACTAATAGTGTTGTCCCATAGGGATGAGCTCAGGGTAGAGTGGTTGAGAGAACCACTCTCAAAGATTATGAGACTTTGGTACTTACTGTGTTGTAACTGTACAGTATAGCAGATGACTATCTTTTAGTACTTGCAAAAGATGTTTTAGTAAAGGTAATATGATGTAGTTGTGAAAGTTATTCTAAGGTATGGGTAATTTACAAATGGTTTCTCTCTCTCTCTCTCTTTCTTTCTCTCAGAATGTCACATGATGGTAATTCAGAGATGGCCAGATATGGAACAACAGCAGAAATTTATGAATACCAAGAGGAAGAACTTACAGGAACATTATCAATCAAAGCCAAAGGTCGCCAGAGATTCAAGGTTATGTCAACTCGTCGAGAGACTACAGGGTTAGTACTTAAGAAGCACTATCTATAGGATATATATATATATATATGCTAGGAAATTCTTTCAGATGTGCATTTCCTCTTGGTTCTCAGTTGAATTAAATATATTAATTCTACATGTATTTGTCAAATTATTACTATTTTTTGCTTCTTAAAGTTTGTTTTTGAATCCAGACTGATTGTGGCAAGAGTGCAGATATTGCCTGAGATACGCATGGGCAATCCATTTGAAATGATGCGTCTGCAGTCCTTAGACAAATTAACGCTACCTCACCCCCAGGAGGCTTCTATCCATGTAGCACAAACACGAGATTTAGGTAAGAAATGAATAAGAGTAGTAGGTGATTGGGGCATTAATAAGTGTGAACCAGTGCTGGGGATTGTACGTACTCGCTAGGTGTGCTTGTTGGGGTGGTGGTGGGGGGGGGGTTGAGTTTTGGCTCTTTGGTCCCACATATGTGCATGTATGTTGTGAAACCCATTGTGATTGTAAACTGGTTATATGATATTGAAAACCAAAGCTCCATCTAGAAGTACCAGTAGTGGATGACATTCTTGGCTAGGGTATGAAAGATAAACAATGCATATATATATACATTATTGTTATCCCAATTAAAACCTTCATGGGGTTATGAAGTATCAGCTCAGAGATATGTGACTATTCACAGTATATTGGAAAATTATAGATATTAAAAATTTATGAGTAATATTTTATTAATATCAGTCATACTATATAACATTGCAAATAAACAATGACAGCTGAATAAAAAATGTAAAGCTTTCAACATTTTTGATACTGAAATGAACCTGAACCTTTGACAGCATTGTTAAACGTAAAGCTGATCCTATTCTTACATACTAGGGTTATAGATAGCACATTGACTGAGTGGTAGGGATTTGAAGAAAAGATGCAGAGAGGATAACCAAGAAGTTGGACAGAGATAGTGAGTGTGTAAGGAAATAGGGGAATGGGTCCAGATGAAGTGCTAGAAGTGGGCAATTAATTTTAAGATTCCTGGAATATGTGATTGATAAACGAGGAATTTGTGCTGATGATGTTGAGAGTAGTTCAGGTTGAACAAGGAAAATGGCAGATGCAATTAAAGTCCCTGTTAAGTAAATTAAGATAGGAAAGGATGCAGCTAGAGGGCTACACAAGGAGTGGTAGCAACACTTATGTTGGTTACATAACAGTGGTATGGTACAGTATACTACAAAAATCAGAGGTATAATAGCAGAGGCGAGTAATAAGTATGTGTGGTATTAGGAGAATGGAGTAAGGAATGAGGTGATTTTACCGAGACAGTTTTGGGCATGTTGAATGAGGAATTTATGGTGATAGACTGGTGCAGCTAGGGCATCAGAAGGTAGAAGGGAAGGGAGGCCTGGAAGAAGGTGGGTGGATATGGGGAGTGAGTGTAATAATGCATAGGACGTGGTAGGGGACAAGGATGTGTGACAAAAGTTTATAAAGGAGCGAATATATTTGATTTTACTGTTTATGATTATTTGCAGTGAGCATGTGTGAAATCCTTTTTGGGCTTCTGTAGAGGCCTCAGGACCCCTATAGGATTCGGTTGAATCCCAGGTTGCATTGACTTTGACCATGTCGTGGTGTAGTGGTTTAGGGCATGTGCTTGGGAGTACCAAGTGTGTGGGTTCGAATCCTCCTCATGACCCTTACTGATTTTTTAGCATATTCTCTCTCTTCGTTCTCGTCTCGTAATGATGGAATGTCTGGCTTTGACAGACTCGGTTACTCTTGTTTATAGGATCAGCGTAAGGAAATCACAAGCATATGTCTTGTCATGTTATAATAATTTTTATCCTATGTTCCACTATTAAAAATGGGTTATCAAAGCAGATGTCTTTCTTATAACATCTGCAGACTATGTTGATTGAAATTTTACTTTTGGACCATAAATGAGAAAAATTATCTCACTAGTTAATTTCCACTGTGACTTACAGATAACATTTTCCAACAGCTTCGGTTCGAACACCAAATTCATGGCGGGTAAGGGGGCGAAACGCTTGGCTGACTCCCTGGCCATTATTTGTATATAATCAGTATGATGATCTACTCTTGGCACAGAGAGTTATAAATGAAATAAAAAAAAGTACCATGATCCAACCCAACATGCTCAAAGTAAGTAAGAGAAGTAACATGTTGTGTACCATTATCTTATTTTCTAATTTATGTGAATTTTAGTATTGTTCCTTATGAATATGCTTATTACTTTTTGTGTTATTGCTACTGCAGTTTTATCTTCTAATCACATACTAATATGTTCTGTTACATATACTTGATTAGTAAATATGGGTTCAAATCAAAACATTGACCTTAAATTTAATCTTTGACCTTGAAAAGGTCATTTGACATGCCAGATGTATTACAAACTCAAACCTTTTATTGGTATAATTGTGTATATTAGTCTATAACCTTTCTTATTTGAACCCTGACTTAAAATATGCATAGAAACAGCAAAACGGGGTGTTTTATTGTCCAAAGAATATAATATGTGCATAGTAGTAACATGAATGTTTTTGTGTGTATCAATGTTCTGCACAATTTATTATAGATATTTGTAAAATTATACATTATTGCATAATATAACAGCAAAAAAAGCAGGAAAAAAGTCAGTAACACTGAAATTAATCAATAACAATATTTGAAAGAAAATAACTTTTTGAATTTATTTTTGTGGGTACCATGGAGATGTCACATTAAACAGCCCACCATTAATATAGCTAACTGATTATGAAAAGCCCCTAAATAGTTTCATAATTTATTCTATTTTTTTGCAGCTTCCTTGTGATCCTCAAGATTTGTCGCACTGGGCAGCCATCAACCTGCCTCTGGATGACAGTCATCGCCTTGCCCTTTTGGGTCTCAACACTCCCACTCAGCGCCTTCGATACATTCTTTCAGTACTTTCAAAGGTCAGATTGGTTTTCTTCTTGAATTTGAATAATATTCCTAGTAGATTTTATTTTTTTATATACAGCATTTATCCTGCTTGTAAATAAGTTTTTGTGTATGAGAAGAATGTAGGCAGATGTGGCGAGTAATGATGTGTGGTGTGCTTGTGGACAGAGATGAGAAGGAGCGAGGGTCAGGCCGAAGATAAAGCAGTTTGTTTTCAAGGAAAGAATGAATCGAGATGTTTTTGTGACAATTGAAGAGTACTCTTACACACTGGGATTGGTCACAAAGATGTTTATTTGGTTTGTAGATGCTCCTTATTGTCCAAACTGCATTGTCCTTCTTACAGTTGTGCATATCCTTGTACATTCCTTATGATATAGCTTGAATGAAACTTTGTGTGTGGGGGAGGGGGGGAGGGGGGGGCTACTTTCCAGCAGTGCTACCAAGTGTGGGAAGTAGTATAATGGATAGGATGTCCCCAAATCTATATTGTCATCTTCTCAACAGATAATTGTCCAATTTGGTAGATGCTGCCAAACCAAATAAAAATGTGAAATGGTGTTGCATTGTTCAGCGATTGCTTGTACAATAATAAATAATTATTTAAAATATGAATTGTAAATTAAGTCTTGACAGAATTGCTGTGTAAATTATTGCTAAAATCACATTCAGAATTAATTTTTTTGTTATATTTCAGTGTAAAATGCTAACTTGTACTCAGTGTACAGAGGTAATTGGAGACACTGCAGATATCTTTTCTATGTCTGTGGAAGGACCTCAAGGAACATTTGTAAATCCTGGTGGATATGTACACGAGATGCTGACTCTCGGTAAAGCTTCTAACCTTACGTACTATGGTCGACCATCAACTGAACATTCGTGGTTTCCAGGGTAGGCAAAATTAACATTTTCAGTTTGTGATGCTATAACTTTGACTTGATGCTTCTTTTATCATAGGTATTACTATATTACAGTACTGTACTGTATAACATTACTTTATACTGTATTCTTTTAAGGCATATAATATTTGCATAATCTGTTGTACTGTATTTTATTATGGTATCAAAGCAAGGGGGAAGGGAATTATTATCAGGAGAAAGCTCCGAGCCCCTATGACTATAGCACTTGGAAGGGGTCATGATAAGGATTTGGTATGGTACGGGGGAAAGGAATGGTGCCCAACCACTTGGACGGTCGGGGATTGAATGCCGACCTGCATGAAGCGAGACGGTCACTCTACCACCCAGCCCAAGTGGTTTCAAAGCAAGCTTATATTAACCCCTTGTTATAGTGTTACAACACTACTGTGCTTTGTAACCATTAGGATGTGTAAAAATAGCAAATGAAGTGGAAAATATAATTGTACAGTATACACTATATAGTAAGAAAGGTGTCAATTAAATTAGATTAGATTTGATTAGATTTTTTATTCAGGTAAAGGTACATACATTGAAGATGGGTTACAAACATAATGTTGGATTTAAAAATAGAGCTAGTACATACAATACCTAAAGCCACTAGTACGCATAGCGTTTCGGGCAATTGTTGACCCCAATGTGAAGAATACATTTGTTTTCTCGAATTGTACCATCTTGCTCCATCAATTGTCAGAAAAAGTAAATAATCAAGGTCCCCTTCAATTAACTTATCTTTCTGGGGGGAGCCCCGCAGGCTCCGGGGAGCCTCCGGGACTCACCCAGAAAATGGCGTTTCATTACATTCAACGCTGGTTTTTTTACAGCACAATGTAGACTTGATAACTACATTTTGTTGCCTCTGGGTTATCATACTGCAGTATGTCATTCCATCTATTAAACTATTTTAATTTATTTTTCAGGTATGCTTGGACAATTGCTAATTGCTCGAGCTGTCATCATCACATAGGCTGGAAATTTACTGCCACTAAGCGTAAACTTAAGCCTCAAAAATTTTATGGTGTGACCCGTAAAGCAGTCAAAGCTAAACTGGTGTGGGACGGAGACGAGGGAGAGATGCGTCATGTGATATAGTCTTAACATTTACACTGTTGATAACTGCTTTAATATATAACAACTTGAAGATAGTACACTACATCTAATCAATATTTATTATTGTGTTGGCTACTTTAAGAGCTACAGCTGTCTATAGTCAACTTGCTATTACCTGCATGTTGTTGCAAATACTTTAGAAAATACATTTATAAGTAGAGGATGGAATTGTAAGGTTTGGCATCATGTAAAATAATGTATGTACCTAATTGCTGTGATGAAAGTCAGTTTCTTTCATGTTACCTTATTTCCTATGTACAGTAATTAGTTTGTGAATGTCAGACAAGCATTTCATTTTCATGTGATTATTAATAATTAATCATACAATAGACAGGTAGCAAAATATTTCATGATGTGTTGTGCAAGTATTTCAACATTTGTAGCCCTATAGTTAATTATTTATTCATATTGCACCCACTGGCAACCAAATATTTGGGAAGACTGCAGGATGCTCCAAATTCCTATATTTTGCTATGGAGAGGCCTTGAGAGGCTCTAGTGATAAAGGAAGCTAATAGGATAAAAAAAACACACATGTATTTTATGATTTAAACTACACCTAGTCTCTTGCACTCTCCTGAGTGCATTATCAAGGTCTGAGTACTGTATATGGTTTGGACGAGACTTAAATCTCGACAACTAATAAGGTTGCTATCTGGGATGCAGTTCTTTTGCTCTTGACCTGATCATGTCACCTTCATTCCTGTCTGCCAATGTTTCCAAGAAGATGTCTTCTAGGAAATTTAGATAAGTTTCCCCCCCCCCCCCCCCCCCGTCCCCACACACACACAAGTTGGTACAGGAATAAACAACTGCTAAGTCCTGTTAGCAGGCTGAGAGCTTTCCTATTTCATAGCTCATGGGATAGCCTTATCCACTAGTTTACCCAGAATACGACCTACGAATCATTTAACAACCATGTATCCAGTCACTGGGTGAACAGAGGCGTACAGTTAAGGATTGGAAGGTAGTCAATCATCCCTGGCCAGGATATGATCCTAGGCCAAATCTCTCGGGAAGTGCGGGGCGAGTGTGCTCCATGGGGGGGACTGCAGTTGTCCATTCTGTCATTCTGAGATTGAGGACCAGTAGTGTTGATAATGAAGATATCCATTCAGATGCTATCCCTTGTAACACACTTCATACCAAAAGGAGAGCAGCTATTGACTACTGTACTGTACTTGTATTTATCCATTTATTCAAATCTAATTTTAATTCTCTCAATCATTTTTCTTGTAATACTATCCTTGGAAGTAGCTTTTACTTCCAGTATAAAAAAATTTACACTACAGTATTAATTAAAAACCCTTTAACTACCCTTCTAGTTCTAATATTCCTTTTATAGATAATTTCATACTTTTTAAAAAGCAATATTGTGATCCTTTTCCAAACTATGGGAAATATTAATTGATTTTAAGAAGTGTGATCTAACCAGTTTTCCTCAATCCGCAGCCATTGGCAGGATTGTTTGTCTTCTGTTACTGGTCCAGTAACAAACTGCATGCTCTTAACGGTAGCATGTCCCCATGGCCTTCCTCCTACCACCATAACCGGCAATGGGAAACGGCTTTGGTGAGGTTACGTCTTGGCCATAAATATTTAACTCGCAGGCACTTAATGGAGCGCCGCCCTGTTCCTTATTGTCCAAAGTGCATTGTTTGAGTCGTGCATATCCTTGTTGAATGTCCTGACTTCCAGGATGTGTGTGCGTCTTGCTTCCCGACCGTCCCTCGCGGTCAATTGTCCCTCGGTAGAATTCTCGGTGAATCGAATACCCTTTATATCGTTCACTGTATGTGTTTCTGTTCTTGTATTGGCATCCTTGGGGATATTTAGCGCCCTCTGATTACTCTGCACATTTGGTGGTGCTACATAGCCTTCCCGGTTTGGTGCCTTCTTTTGATAATTACTTACTTGCTTCCCGACTGTCCCTCGTGGTCAGGGAAGGTCAGGTTCCTCGATAGAAAACTTTTTTTTTTTTTTTTTTATATAATCAAATACCTTTGATATCATTTGCTTTATGCGTTTTTGTTCTCGAATTGGCATCCTTAGTGATATTTAGTGCTTTTTAAATATCCCACACATTTGATGATGCTGCATAGTCTCCCCGGCTTGGTGCCTTCTTTTGATAAATACTTACTTAAGAAGTGTGAAATTATCTATAAAATTAATATTAGAACTAGTTTTTTTTAAATAAGTACTGTACTGTTGTTTAAATATTTTCACTGGAAATAAGAGCTTTACTTCCAAAGACAGATTTTCAAGAAAAATGATTTTGAGTTTTGAGAAAAATGATTTTGATTAAAACTAGGTTTGAATAAATGGATAAATCCAAGTACAGTTGTCTCAATAACTGCTCTCCTTGGGAATGGTGTGAGTTATAAGGGATAGCATGCAAATAAATGCCTTCATCATTAGCATCACCAGTTCTCCGAATCCCAGGATGACAGAAATGACAACTGATCTTAATTCCCTAGACGACATACCCTTGGGAACATAGGCAGGAGGGACTGGAGGTGACTTGATCAGGAGATAAAGAAAGATGAACGGACTGGATCTCTGAGAGCAACCTTATTAGTTGAGATGTAAGTCACATCCAATCCATATACTGTGCTCGAGACCGTGATATTGTGTTCAGGAGAGTGCGAAAGACTCTGTAATTCAAATCTTTACATAAACTACATAAGTGTGGATGTTTTACCCTGTTATTATGTCTGTGATAAGACATTACCATTACTTAAAGAAAGTTAATGATAGTTTTTTATGAAAATTGTTACAATTATTATACATTTCAGTTTAAGAATTTTTGTTATATTAAAGAGAAAATCCACTAGGGCTGTGAGGTGGGCACAAACCCATGACCAACTTCAGAAAAAGTGTTTCTGAAGTTGGGGTGTAAGGTGTGGGACCACTTTGCCCTTCCACCTGATTGCTTGTGGGTCATACGTAAACATTTGGACTGGCTTCAGTAGGGGCCTCCAGACTTCCTGTGATTTCAGTAAGAATCTGGTTGTATGACTTTTACAAGTCAGCAGTGGTCTAGTGGTAGAGTATGCGGCTGGCAATGCCTTGGTCGTAGGTTCGCGCTCACCCCTCAGCCCTTGGGGATTTTCTCATTGATATATATCACGTTAATGTGATTTCTGTGTGTTTATATTTAATTTACTTGTTTGTTTCAAGATCTGTACTGTATTTATAATCTTAGGTTTGTAAAAATACCTCAATTAAATACATTTATTTATTTCAATGTAACAAAAGTTATTAATTTCAATCCTCTAATACTCCATTCCACAAGCTGTCTCGTGGTTTTTCACCACCAGCCTGCGCATTGCTCCTTCTCTGCATCTTGGTCAGGTCTTAGTTGGCTCTTGCCTCTGGCTGCAGGGTTGGGGAGCTCTATGCTCTTTTCCGGAGGCAGGGGGACTGTTCCTTTGGCGATGGTGGGCAGTCAACCTGTCCTCGGGATACTATAGTACTTGTGTCACTTGATGCAATGCTCATAGTTCCTATGCTGCTTATGTTCATTTTTTCCATGTGGTAGATTTACAATGATTAGCTATCATCAGTCACCAACCCTTAGTCACGTACCATAGTACGTTCCATAGTACCATAGTACGTTCCATAGTACTTGTCCCATCCCCGTAGACAGCAGGATAGTCTGTTGCTTAAATTTTAATGATAATTGTATTTTACCAGTCCCACTTCTGGTGTGATATTTACATAATATTTTCCATCCTATTAGAATATCACAGATCAACTACAGCCTAATGAAGACTCGTAGTTTAGTTTTGAGAAATCTTGGTAGTTCTCAGTAAATTATAATAATTATTCTATGAAGTTATATCTAAATATTTTGTGTCGCAAAATAATAATAATAATATTATACAATAGGATATGCTCTATACAAATTCAATAAAATTTGTATTTCATCCTTTCAATTATAGAGCCAACAAAAAAACACAAACAGTCCGGCTAGGCCCACTCAGTAGTGGAAAAAGTAGCTGATGCCATGCTCAGCGCTGCAACATCAGACAAGGAGAAAGCCTGCCTCAGAGTAGTGTGTGTACCCCCATGCAGGAGACTTCCTCCTGGCAGTACCCATGTCGGCAATGGGCATGCACCTAGATCCAGAATCCCTTCGTGTAGCAGTGGCCCTCCGCCTTGGTTCCCCAATTCACACTGAATACAAGTGTATTTGCAACAGGGTGGAAGCAGACCAATATGGACTGCATGGGTTGCACTGCGGAAGCACAAAGGGTTGGCATGCAAGACACTACGCGGTCAATGACATCATCAAGAGAAGCCTCGTCTCAGCTCGGTGCCCAGCGGAGAGAGAACCTCGCATCCTAGGGGCCCACCACCCGAATGACCCCATTTCGTCCTGATGGTATCACTATATACCCTTGGAAAGCGGGCAAACTGTTGGTGTGGGACTACACATGTGTATCCACCCTGGCTGACACCTATGTACACTTCGGTGCTGATCAAGCAGGTGGGGCGGCCAACCACAGGGAAACAGCAAAATCACTCAAGGACAGGCGACTGGAAGGTCAGTACCTCTTTGTTCCCATAGTGTCTGAGACGCATGGCCCCTGGGCCAAGAGTGCCTTGGGATTTCTCAAGGAATTGGGCTCCAAGCTCATTGATGTCACCAGAGACCCAAGGGCTTCCAATTTTTTGTTTCAGCGCCTCAGTGTAGCGATCCAGAGGGGAAATGCCTGCTGCATCCTCGGTTCCTGTCCGGAAGCGGAGGAGCTTCAAGAGATCCATAACCTTTAGGCATTTTTTTGTATCAACCAATATATATCTTGTAACATTTAAATACACAAATTCAATAAAATGGATTATACATTATGTATTATAGAAAACGTATATGGTAGAGTACACTACACTACCGCTCACAGGAAGGGTATAATTCATGGTGATGGGTATGGGAAGCAATACCGTTAACGGGATAGGTATGGGGGACCAATACCGTTCATAGGATGGGAATAGGGACCATTACACCCACAGGAAGGGCATTGGGTTCAATACTACCAGCACATGTACTCTGAACTCCCTCACATGTACTATGCACCGGCACATGTACTCTGCACCACCACATGCACCCTGTGCCTCCATATGTACCCTGTATCACCAAATGTACTCTCTACCCCTCACGTACTCTGCACAAACACACATGTACTCGCTACCGGCCAAAAATAGCGCGATTTTCGCCGCTAGCGACCAGAAACTATGCGATTTTTGCAGGTGGCGGGCAAAAATAGCGTGATTTTCGCCGCTACCAGCCAAAAACCGCGCAATTTTCGCCGCTAGCGGCCAAAAACCATGCGATTTTTGCAGCTTTCGGGCAAAAATCGCGATTTTCGCCGCTACCGGCCAAAAATAGCGCGATTTTCGCCGCAAGCGACCAGAAACTACGCGATTTTTGCAGCTGTCAGGCAAAAATCGCGATTTTCGCCGTTACCGGCCAAAAATAGCGCGATTTTCGCCGCAAGCGACCAGAAACTACGCGATTTTTGCAGCTGTCAGGCAAAAATCGCGATTTTCGCCGCTACCGGCCAAAAATAGCGCGATTTTCGCAGCTGGCGGGCAAAAATCAAGATTTTCACCGCTACCGGCCAAAAATAGCGCGATTTTCGCCGCTAGCGGCCAAAAACCGTGCGAATTTCGCCGCTAGTGGCCAAAAATCGCGCGATTTTCGCCTCTTGCGGCCAGAAACAATGCGATTTTTGCAGCTTGCGGGCAAAAATAGCGCGATTTTCGCTGCTACCGGCCAAAAACCGCACGATTTTCGCCGCTAGCGGCCAAAAACTATGCGATTTTCGCGCGCTTGCGGGCAAAAATCGCGATTTTCGCCGCTACCGGCCAAAAATCGTGCGAATTTCGCCGCTAGCGCCCAAAAAGCATGCTATTTTCGCAGCTGGCAGGCAAAAAATCGCGATTTTCGCCGCTACCGGCCAAAAATAGCGCGAATTTCGCCGCTACCGGCCAAAAACCGTCCAATTTTCGCCGCTGGCGGGCAAAAATCGCGATTTTCGCTGCTACCGGCCAAAAACCGCACGATTTTCGCCGCTAGCGGCCAAAAACTATGCGATTTTCGCAGCTTGCGGGCAAAAATCGCGATTTTCGCCGCTACCGGCCAAAAATCGTGCGAATTTCGCCGCTAGCGCCCAAAAACCATGCGATTTTCGCAGCTGGCTGGCAAAAATCGCGATTTTCGCCGCTACCGGCCAAAAATAGCGCGATTTTCGCCGCTAGCGGCCAAAAACCGTGCAATTTTCGCCGCTGGCGGGCAAAAATCGCGATTTTCGCTGCTACCGGCCAAAAACCGCACGATTTTCGCCGCTAGCGGTCAAAAACTATGCGATTTTCGCAGCTTACGGGCAAAAATCGCGATTTTCGCGGCAACCGGCCAAAAATCTTGCGAATTTCGCCGCTAGCGCCCAAAAATATGCGATTTTCGCAGCTGGCAGGCAAAAATCGCGATTTTCGCCGCTACCGGCCAAAAATAGCGCGATTTTCGCCGCTAGCGACCAGAAACTATGCGATTTTTGCAGCTGGCGGGCAAAAATCGCGATTTTCGCCGCTACCGGCCAAAAATAGCGCGATTTTAGCCGCTAGCGGCGAAAAACCGTGCGAATTTCGCCGCTAGTGGCCAAAAATTGCGCGATTTTCGCCTCTTGCGGCCAGAAACTATGCGATTTTTGCAGCTTGCGGGCAAAAATAGCGCGATTTTCGCTGCTACCGGCCAAAAACCGCGCGATTTTCACCGCTAGCGGCCAAAAACTATGCGATTTTCGCAGCTTGCGGGCAAAAATCGCGATTTTCGCCGCTACCGGCCAAAAATCGTGCGAATTTCGCCGCTAGCGCCCAAAAACCATGTGATTTTCGCAGCTGGCGGGCAAAAATCGCGATTTTCGCCGCTAGCGACCAGGAACTATGCGATTTGTGCAGCTGGCGGGCAAAAATCGCGATTTTCGCCGCTAGCGACCAGAAACTATACTATTTGTGCAGCTGGCGGGCAAAAATCGCGATTTTCGCCGCTATCGGCCAAAAACCGCGCGATTTTCGCCGCTAGCGGCCAAAACCCATGCGATTTTCGCAGCTTGCGGGCAAAAATCGCAACTTTCGCCGCTACCGGCCAAAAATCGTGCGAATTTCGCCGCTAGCGCCCAAAAACCATGCGATTTTCGCAGCTGGCGGGCAAAAATCGTGATTTTCGCCGCTACCGGCAAAAATAGCTCGATTTTCGCCGCTAGCGGCCAGAAACTATGCGATTTTTGCAGCTGGCATGCAAAAATAGCGCGATTTTCGCCGCTACCGGCCAAAAATAGCGCGATTTTCGCCGCTAGCGGCCAAAAACCATGCGATTTTCGCAGCTGGCGGGCAAAAATCGCGATTTTCGCCGCTACCGGCCAAAAATAGCGCGATTTTCGCCGCTAGCGGCCAAAAACCGTGCGATTTTCACCGCTAGCGGCCAAAAATCGTGCGAATTTCGCCGCTAGTGGCCAAAAATCGCGCGATTTTCGCCTCTAGGGGCCAGAAACTATGCGATTTTTGCAGCTTGCGGGCAAAAATAGCGCGATTTTCGCTGCTACTGGCCAAAAACCGCGCGATTTTCGCCGCTAGAGCCAAAAAACCATGCGATTTTCGCAGCTGGCGGGCAAAAATCGCGATTTTCGCCGCAACCGGCCAAAAATAGCGCGATTTTCGCCACTAGCGGCCAAAAACCGTGCGAATTTCGCCGCTAGTGGCCAAAAGTCGCGCGATTTTCGCCTCTAGCGGCCAGAAACTATGCGATTTTCGCAGCTTGCGGGCAAAAATCGCGATTTTCGCCGCTAGCGACCAGAAACTATGCGATTTTTGCAGCTGGCGGGCAAAAATAGCGCGATTTTCGCCGCTACGGGCCAAAAGCCGTGCGGTTTTCGCAGCTAACGGGCAAAAACCATGCGGTTTTCGCAGCTTGCGGGCAAAAATCGCGATTTTCGACGCTACCGGCCAAAAATAGCGCGATTTTCGCCGCTAGCGGCCAAAAACTGTGCGATTTTCGCAGCTTGCGGGCAAAAATCGCGATTTTCGCCGCCACCGGCCAAAAATAGCGCGATTTTTGCCGCTAGCGAACAAAAACCGTGCGACTTTCGCCGCTACCGGCCAAAAGTAGCGCGATTTTCGCCACTTGCGGCCAGAAACTCTTCGATTTTTGCAGCTTGCGGGCAAAAATAGCGCGATTTTCGCTGCTACCGGCCAAAAACCGCGCGATGTTCGCCGCTAGCGGCCAAAAACTATGCGATTTTCGCAGCTTGCGGGCAAAAATAGCGATTTTCGCCGCTACCGGCCAAAAATAGCGCGATTTTCGCCGCTAGCGGCCAAAAACCGTGCGCTTTTTGCCGCTAGCGACCAGAAACTATGCGATTTTTGCAGCTGGCGGGCAAAAATCGCGATTTTCGCCGCTACCGGCCAAAAATAGTGCGATTTTCGCCGCTAGCGACCAGAAACTATGCGATTTTTGCAGCTGGCGGGCAAAAATAGCGCGATTTTCGCCGCTACGGGCCAAAAACCGCGCGATTTTTGCCGCTAGCGGCCAAAAACCATGCGATTTTCGCAGCTGGCGGGCAAAAATCGCGATTTTCGCTGCTACCGGCCAAAAATCGCGATTTTCGCCGCTACCGGCCAAAAATAGCGCGATTTTCGCCGCTAGCGGATAAAAACCGTGCGCTTTTCGCCGCTGGCGGGCAAAAATGGCGATTTTCGCCGCTACCGGCCAAAAATAGCGCGATTTTCGCCGCTAGCGACCGGAAACTATGCGATTTTTGCAGCTGGCGGACAAAAATAGCGCGATTTTCGCCGCTACGGGCCAAAAACAGCGCGATTTTCGCCGCTAGCGGCCAAAAACCATGCGATTTTCGCAGCTGGCGGGCAAACATCGCGATTTTTGCAGCAACCGGCCAAAAATAGCGCGATTTTCGCCGCTAGCGGCCAAAAACCGTGCGATTTTCGCCGCTGGCGGGCAAAAGCCGTGCGAATTTCGCCGCTAGTGGCCAAAAATCGCGCGATTTTCGCCTCTAGCGGCCAGAAACTATGCGATTTTTGCAACTGGCGGGCAAAAATAGCGCGATTTTCGCCGCTACCGGCCAAAAATCACGCGATTTTCGCCGCTAGCGGCCTAAAACCATGCGGTTTTCGAAGCTTGCGGGCAAAAATCGCGATTTTCGCCGCTACAGGCCAAAAGCCGCGCGATTTTCGCCGTTAGCGGCCAAAAACCATGTGATTTTCGCAGCTTGCGGGCAAAAATCGCGATTTTCGACGCTACCGGCCAAAAATAGCGCGATTTTCGCCGCTAGCGGCCAAAAACCGTGCGATTTTCGCAGCTGGCGGGCAAAAATAGCGATTTTCGCCGCTAAAGGCCAAAAATAGCGCGGTTTTCGCCGCTAACGGCCAAAAACCGTGCGAATTTCGCCGCTAGTGGCCAAAAATCGCGCGATTTCCGCCTCTAGCGGCCAGAAATTATGCGATTTTTGCCGCTACCGGCCAAAAACCGCGCGATTTTCGCCGCTAGCGGCCAAAAACCATGCGATTTTCGCAGCTTGCGGGCAAAAATCGCTATTTTCGTCGCTACCAGCCAAAAATCGTGCGAATTTTGCCGCTAGCGCCCAAAAACCATGCGATTTTCGCAGCTGGCGGGCAAAAATCGCGATTTTCGCCGCTACCGGCCAAAAATAGCGCAATTTTCGCCGCTAGCGGCCAAAAACCGTGCGAATTTTGCCGCTAGTGGCCAAAAATCGCGCGATTTTCGCCTCTTGGGGCCAAAAACTATGCGATTTCTGCAGCTTGCGGGCAAAAATAGCGCGATTTTCGCTGCTACCGGCCAAAAACCGCACGATTTTCGCCGCTAGCGGCCAAAAACTATGCGATTTTCGCAGCTTGCGGGCAAAAATCGCGATTTTCGCCGCTACCGGCCAAAAATCGTGCGAATTTCGCCGCTAGCGCCCAAAAACCATGCGATTTTCGCAGCTGGCTGGCAAAAATCGCGATTTTCGCCGCTACCGGCCAAAAATAGCGCGATTTTTGCCGCTAGAGCCCAAAAACTATGCGATTTTTGCAGCTGGCGGGCAAAAATAGCGCTTTTTTTGCCGCTACCGGCCAAAAACCGCGCGATTTTCGCCGCTAGCGGCCAAAAACCATGCGATTTTCGCAGCTTGCGGGCAAAACTCGCGATTTTCGCCGCTACCGGCCAAAAATTGTGCGAATTTCGCCGCTAGCGCCCAAAAATAATGCGATTTTTGCAGCTGGCGGGCAAAAATCGCGATTTTCGCCGCTACCGGCCAAAAATAGCGCGATTTTCGCTGCTAGCGACCAGAAACTATGCGATTTTTGCAGCTTGCGGGCAAAAATAGCGCGATTTTCGCTGCTACCGGCCAAAAACCGCGCGATTTTCGTCGCTAGCGCCCAAAAATCATGCGATTTTCGCAGCTGGCTGGCAAAAATCGCGATTTTCGCCGCTACCGGCCAAAAATAGCGCGATTATCGCCGCTAGCGGCCGAAAACCGTGCGATTTTCGCAGCTGGCGGGAAAAATCGCAATTTTCGCCGCTACCGGCCAAAAAGTCGCGCGATTTTCGCCTCTAGGGGCCAGAAACTATGCGATTTTTGCAGCTTGCGGGCAAAAATAGCGCGATTTTCGCTGCTACTGGCCAAAAACCGCGCGATTTTCGCCGCTAGAGCCCAAAAACTATGCGATTTTCGCCGCTGGCGGGCAAAAATCGCGATTTTCGCCGCTACCGGCCAAAAATAGCGCGATTTTCGCCGCTAGCGGCCAAAAACCGTGCGATTTTCGCAGCTGGCGGGCAAAAATCGCGATTTTCGCCGCTAAAGGCCAAAAATAGCGCGATTTTCGCCGCTGACGGCCAAAAACCGTGCGAATTTCGCCGCTAGCGGCCAAAAACTATGCGATTTTCGCAGCTTGCGGGCAAAAATAGCGCGATTTTCGCTGCTACCGGCCAAAAACCGCACGATTTTCGCCGCTAGCGGCCAAAAACTATGCGATTTTCGCAGCTTGCGGGCAAAAATCGCGATTTTCGCAGCTTGCGGGCAAAAATCGCGATTTTCGCCGCTACCGGCCAAAAATCGTGCGAATTTCGCCGCTAGCGCCCAAAAACCATGCGATTTTCGCAGCTGGCTGGCAAAAATCGCGATTTTCGCCGCTACCGGCCAAAAATAGCGCGATTTTTGCCGCTAGAGCCCAAAAACTATGCGATTTTTGCAGCTGGCGGGCAAAAATAGCGCTTTTTTTGCCGCTACCGGCCAAAAACCGCGCGATTTTCGCTGCTAGCGGCCAAAAACCATGCGATTTTCGCAGCTTGCGGGCAAAACTCGCGATTTTCGCCGCTACCGGCCAAAAATCGTGCGAATTTCGCCGCTAGCGCCCAAAAATAATGCGATTTTTGCAGCTGGCGTGCAAAAATCGCGATTTTCGCCGCTACCGGCCAAAAATAACGCGATTTTCGCTGCTAGCGACCAGAAACTATGCGATTTTTGCAGCTTGCGGGCAAAAATAGCGCGATTTTCGCTGCTACCGGCCAAAAACCGCGCGATTTTCGTCGCTAGCGCCCAAAAATCATGCGATTTTCGCAGCTGGCTGGCAAAAATCGCGATTTTCGCCCCTACCGGCCAAAAATAGCGCGATTATCGCCGCTAGCGGCCGAAAACCGTGCGATTTTCGCAGCTGGCGGGCAAAAATCGCAATTTTCGCCGCTACCGGCCAAAAAGTCGCGCGATTTTCGCCTCTAGGGGCCAGAAACTATGCGATTTTTGCAGCTTGCGGGCAAAAATAGCGCGATTTTCGCTGCTACTGGCCAAAAACCGCGCGATTTTCGCCGCTAGAGCCCAAAAACTATGCGATTTTCGCCGCTGGCGGACAAAAATCGCGATTTTCGCCGCTACCGGCCAAAAATAGCGCGATTTTCGCCGCTAGCGGCCAAAAACCGTGCGATTTTCGCAGCTGGCGGGCAAAAATCGCGATTTTCGCCGCTAAAGGCCAAAAATAGCGCGATTTTCGCCGCTGACGGCCAAAAACCGTGCGAATTTCGCCGCTAGCGGCCAAAAACTATGCGATTTTCGCAGCTTGCGGGCAAAAATAGCGCGATTTTCGCTGCTACCGGCCAAAAACCGCACGATTTTCGCCGCTAGCAGCCAAAAACTATGCGATTTTGGCAGCTTGCGGGTAAAAATCGCGATTTTCGCAGCTTGCGGGCAAAAATCGCGATTTTCGCCGCTACCGGCCAAAAATCGTGCGAATTTCGCCGCTAGCGCCCAAAAACCATGCGATTTTCGCAGCTGGCTGGCAAAAATCGCGATTTTCGCCGCTACCGGCCAAAAATAGCGCGATTTTTGCCGCTAGAGCCCAAAAACTATGCGATTTTTGCAGCTGGCGGGCAAAAATAGCGCTTTTTTTGCCGCTACCGGCCAAAAACCGCGCGATTTTCGCCGCTAGCGGCCAAAAACCATGCGATTTTCGCAGCTTGCGGGCAAAACTCGCGATTTTCGCTGCTAACGGCCAAAAATCGTGCGAATTTCGCCGCTAGCGCCCAAAAATAATGCGATTTTCAGCTGGCGGGCAAAAATCGCGATTTTCGCCGCTACCGGCCAAAAATAGCGCGATTTTCGCCGCTAGCGACCAGAAACTATGCGATTTTTGCAGCTTGCGGGCAAAAATAGCGCGATTTTCGCTGCTACCGGACAAAAACCGCGCGATTTTCGTCGCTAGCGCCCAAAAATCATGCGATTTTCGCAGCTGGCTGGCAAAAATCGCGATTTTCGCCGCTACCGGCCAAAAATAGCGCGATTATCGCCTCTAGCGGCCAAAAACCGTGCGATTTTCGCAGCTGGCGGGCAAAAATCGCAATTTTCGCCGCTACCGGCCAAAAAGTCGCGCGATTTTCGCCTCTAGGGGCCAGAAACTATGCGATTTTTGCAGCTTGCGGGCAAAAATAGCGCGATTTTCGCTGCTACTGGCCAAAAACCGCGCGATTTTCGCCGCTAGAGCCCAAAAACTATGCGATTTTTGCCGCTGGCGGGCAAAAATCGCGATTTTCGCCGCTACCGGCCAAAAATAGCGCGATTTTCGCCGCTAGCGGCCAAAAACCGTGCGATTTTCGCAGCTGGCGGGCAAAAATCGCGATTTTCGCCGCTACCGGCCAAAAATAGCGCGATTTTCGCCGCTAGCGGCGAGAAACTATGCGATTTTTGCAGCTGGCATGCAAAAATAGCGCGATTTTCGCCGCTACTGGCCAAAAACCGCGCGATTTTCGACACTAGCGGCCAAAAACCATGCGATTTGTGCAGCTGGCGGGCAAAAATCGCGATTTTCGCCACTAGCGACCAGAAACTATGCGATTTTCGCCGCTAGCGGCCAAAAACTGTGCGATTTTCGCAGCTGGCGGGCAAAAATCGCGATTTTCGCCACTACCGGCCAAAAATAGCGCGATTTTCGCCGCTAGCGGCCAAAAACCGTGCGATTTTCACCGCTAGCGGCCAAAAATCGTGCGAATTTCGCCGCTAGTGGCCAAAAACCGCGCGATTTTCGCCTCTAGGGGTCAGAAACTATGCGATTTTTCCAGCTTGCGGGCAAAAATAGCGCGATTTTCGCTGCTACTGGCCAAAAACCGCGCGATGTTCGCCGCTAGAGTCCAAAAACCATGCGATTTTCGCAGCTGGCGGGCAAAAATCGCGATTTTCGCCGCTACTGGCCAAAAACCGCGCGATTTTCGACACTAGCGGCCAAAAACCATGCGATTTGTACAGCTGGCGGGCAAAAATCGCGATTTTCGCCGCTAGCGACCAGAAACTATGCGATTTTCGCCGCTAGGGGCCAAAAACTGCGATTTTCGCCGCTGGCGGGCAAAAATCGCGATTTTCGCTGCTACCGGCCAAAAATAGCGCGATTTTCGCCGCTAGCGACCAGAAACTATGTGATTTTTGCGGCTGGCGGGCAAAAATAGCGCGATTTTCGCCGCTACGGGCCAAAAACCGCGCGATTTTCGCCGCTAGCGGCCAAAAACCATGCGATTTTCGCAGCTGGCGGGCAAAAATCGCGATTTTCGCCGCTACCGGCCAAAAATAGCGCGATTTTCGCCGCTAGCGGCAAAAAACCATGCGATTTTCGCAGCTTGCGGGCAAAAATCGCGATTTTCGCCGCTACCGGCCAAAAATCGTTCGAATTTCGCCGCTAGCGCCCAAAAACCATGCGATTTTCGCAGCTGGAGGGCAAAAATCGCGATTTTCGCCGCTACCGGCCAAAAATAGCGCGATTTTCGCCGCTAGCGGCCAAAAACCGTGCGATTTTCGCAGCTGGCGGGCAAAAATTGCGATTTTCGCCGCTAAAGGCCAAAAATAGCGCGATTTTCGCCGCTAGCGGCCAAAAACCGCGCGATTTTCGCCGCTAGCGCCCAAATACCATGCGATTTTTGAAGCTAGCGGGCAAAAATCGCGATTTTCGCCGCTACTGGCCAAAAACCGCGCGATTTTCGACACTAGCGGCCAAAAACCATGCGATTTGTGCAGCTGGCGGGCAAAAATCGCGATTTTCGCCGCTAGCGACCAGAAACTATGCGATTTTCGCCGCTAGCGGCCAAAAACTGTGCGATTTTCGCAGCTGACGGGCAAAAATCGCGATTTTCACCGCTACCGGCCAAAAATAGCGCGATTTTCACCGCTAGCGGCCAAAAACCGTGCGATTTTCGCAGCTAGCGGGCAAAAATCGCGATTTTCGCCACTACCGGCCAAGAATAGCGCGATTTTCGCCGCTAGCGGCCAAAAACCGTGCGATTTTCACCGCTAGCGGCCAAAAATCGTGCGAATTTCGCCGCTAGTGGCCAAAAACCGCGCGATTTTCGCCTCTAGGGGTCAGAAACTATGCGATATTTCCAGCTAGCGGGCAAAAATAGCGCGATTTTCGCTGCTACTGGCCAAAAACCGCGCGATTTTCGCCGCTAGAGCCCAAAAACCATGCGATTTTCGCAGCTTGCGGGCAAAAATCGCGATTTTCGCCGCTACCGGCCAAAAATCGTGCGAATTTCGCCGCTAGCGCCCAAAAACCATGCGATTTTCGCAGCTGGCGGGCAAAAATCGCGATTTTCGCCGCTACCGGCCAAAAATAGCGCGATTTTCGCCGCTAGCGGCCAAAAACCGTGCGATTTTCGCAGCTGGCGGGCAAAAATTGCGATTTTCGCCGCTAAAGGCCAGAAATAGCGCGATTTTCGCCGCTAGCGGCCAAAAACCGCGCGATTTTCGCCGCTAGCGCCCAAATACCATGCGATTTTTGAAGCTAGCGGGCAAAAATCGCGATTTTCGCCGCTACTGGCCAAAAACCGCGCGATTTTCGACACTAGCGGCCAAAAACCATGCGATTTGTGCAGCTGGCGGGCAAAAATCGCGATTTTCGCCGCTAGCGACCAGAAACTATGCGATTTTCGCCGCTAGCGGCCAAAAACTGTGCGATTTTCGCAGCTGGCGGGCAAAAATCGCGATTTTCACCGCTACCGGCCAAAAATAGCGCGATTTTCACCGCTAGCGGCCAAAAACCGTGCGATTTTCGCAGCTAGCGGGCAAAAATCGCGATTTTCGCCACTACCGGCCAAAAATAGCGCGATTTTCGCCGCTAGCGGCCAAAAACCGTGCGATTTTCACCGCTAGCGGCCAAAAATCGTGCGAATTTCGCCGCTAGTGGCCAAAAACCGCGCGATTTTCGCCTCTAGGGGTCAGAAACTATGCGATATTTCCAGCTAGCGGGCAAAAATAGCGCGATTTTCGCTGCTACTGGCCAAAAACCGCGCGATTTTCGCCGCTAGAGCCCAAAAACCATGCGATTTTCGCAGCTGGCGGGCAAAAATCGCGATTTTCGCCGCTACTGGCCAAAAACCGCGCGATTTTCGACACTAGCGGCCAAAAACCATGCGATTTGTGCAGCTGGCGGGCAAAAATCGCGATTTTCGCCGCTAGCGACCAGAAACTATGCGATTTTCGCCGCTAGGGGCCAAAAACTGCGATTTTCGCCGCTGGCGGGCAAAAATCGCGATTTTCGCTGCTACCGGCCAAAAATAGCGCGATTTTCGCCGCTAGCGACCAGAAACTATGTGATTTTTGCGGCTGGCGGGCAAAAATAGCGCGATTTTCGCCGCTACGGGCCAAAAACCGCGCGATTTTCGCCGCTAGCGGCCAAAAACCATGCGATTTTCGCAGCTGGCGGGCAAAAATCGCGATTTTCGCCGCTACCGGCCAAAAATAGCGCGATTTTCGCCGCTAGCGGCCAAAAACCATGCGATTTTCGCAGCTTGCGGGCAAAAATCGCGATTTTCGCCGCTACCGGCCAAAAATCGTGCGAATTTCGCCGCTAGCGCCCAAAAACCATGCGATTTTCGCAGCTGGCGGGCAAAAATCGCGATTTTCGCCGCTACCGGCCAAAAATAGCGCGATTTTCGCCGCTAGCGGCCAAAAACCGTGCGATTTTCGCAGCTGGCGGGCAAAAATTGCGATTTTCGCCGCTAAAGGCCAAAAATAGCGCGATTTTCGCCGCTAGCGGCCAAAAACCGCGCGATTTTCGCCGCTAGCGCCCAAATACCATGCGATTTTTGAAGCTAGCGGGCAAAAATCGCGATTTTCGCCGCTACTGGCCAAAAACCGCGCGATTTTCGACACTAGCGGCCAAAAACCATGCGATTTGTGCAGCTGGCGGGCAAAAATCGCGATTTTCGCCGCTAGCGACCAGAAACTATGCGATTTTCGCCGCTAGCGGCCAAAAACTGTGCGATTTTCGCAGCTGGCGGGCAAAAATCGCGATTTTCACCGCTACCGGCCAAAAATAGCGCGATTTTCACCGCTAGCGGCCAAAAACCGTGCGATTTTCGCAGCTAGCGGGCAAAAATCGCGATTTTCGCCACTACCGGCCAAAAATAGCGCGATTTTCGCCGCTAGCGGCCAAAAACCGTGCGATTTTCACCGCTAGCGGCCAAAAATCGTGCGAATTTCGCCGCTAGTGGCCAAAAACCGCGCGATTTTCGCCTCTAGGGGTCAGAAACTATGCGATTTTTCCAGCTAGCGGGCAAAAATAGCGCGATTTTCGCTGCTACTGGCCAAAAACCGCGCGATTTTCGCCGCTAGAGCCCAAAAACTATGCGATTTTCGCCGCTGGCGGGCAAAAATCGCGATTTTCGCCGCTACCGGCCAAAAATAGCGCGATTTTCGCCGCTAGCGGCCAAAAACCGTGCGATTTTCGCAGCTGGCGGGCAAAAATCGCGATTTTCGCCGCTACCGGCCAAAAATAGCGCGATTTTCGCCGCTAGCGGCCAGAAACTATGCGATTTTTGCAGCTGGCATGCAAAAATAGCGCGATTTTCGCCGCTACTGGCCAAAAACCGCGCGATTTTCGACACTAGCGGCCAAAAACCATGCGATTTTCGCAGCTGGCGGGCAAAAATCGCGATTTTCACCGCTACCGGCCAAAAATAGCGCGATTTTCACCGCTAGCGGCCAAAAATCGTGCGATTTTCGCAGCTAGCGGGCAAAAATCGCGATTTTCGCCACTACCGGCCAAAAATAGCGCGATTTTCGCCGCTAGCGGCCAAAAACCGTGCGATTTTCACCGCTAGCGGCCAAAAATCGTGCGAATTTCGCCGCTAGTGGCCAAAAACCGCGCGATTTTCGCCTCTAGGGGTCAGAAACTGTGCGATTTTCGCAGCTTGCGGGCAAAAATCGCGATTTTCGCCGCCACCGGCCAAAAATAGCGCGATTTTCGCCACTTGCGGCCAGAAACTCTTCGATTTTTGCAGCTTGCGGGCAAAAATAGCGCGATTTTCGCTGCTACCGGCCAAAAACCGCGCGATTTTCGCCGCTAGCGGCCAAAAACTATGCGATTTTCGCAGCTTGCGGGCAAAAATAGCGATTTTCGCCGCTACCGGCCAAAAATAGCGCGATTTTCGCCGCTAGCGGCCACAAACCGTGCGCTTTTCGCCGCTAGCGACCAGAAACTATGCGATTTTTGCAGCTGGCGGGCAAAAATCGCGATTTTCGCCGCTACCGGCCAAAAATAGTGCGATTTTCGCCGCTAGCGACCAGAAACTATGCGATTTTTGCAGCTGGCGGGCAAAAATAGCGCGATTTTCGCCGCTACGGGCCAAAAACCGCGCGATTTTTGCCGCTAGCGGCCAAAAACCATGCGATTTTCGCAGCTGGCGGGCAAAAATCGCGATTTTCGCTGCTACCGGCCAAAAATCGCGATTTTCGCCGCTACCGGCCAAAAATAGCGCGATTTTCGCCGCTAGCGGATAAAAACCGTGCGCTTTTCGCCGCTGGCTGCAAAAATGGCGATTTTCGCCGCTACCGGCCAAAAATAGCGCGATTTTCGCCGCTAGCGACCGGAAACTATGCGATTTTTGCAGCTGGCGGGCAAAAATAGCGCGATTTTCGCCGCTACGGGCCAAAAACAGCGCGATTTTCGCCGCTAGCGGCCAAAAACCATGCGATTTTCGCAGCTGGCGGGCAAACATCGCGATTTTTGCAGCAACCGGCCAAAAATAGCGCGATTTTCGCCGCTAGCGGCCAAAAACCGTGCGATTTTCGCCGCTAGTGGCCAAAAATCGCGCGATTTTCGCCTCTAGCGGCCAAAAGCCGTGCGAATTTCGCCGCTAGTGGCCAAAAATCGCGCGATTTTCGCCTCTAGCGGCCAGAAACTATGCGATTTTTGCAACTGGCGGGCAAAAATAGCGCGATTTTCGCCGCTACCGGCCAAAAATCACGCGATTTTCGCCGCTAGCGGCCTAAAACCATGCGATTTTCGAAGCTTGCGGGCATAAATCGCGATTTTCGCCGCTACCGACCAAAAGCCGCGCGATTTTCGCCGTTAGCGGCCAAAAACCATGTGATTTTCGCAGCTTGCGGGCAAAAATCGCGATTTTCGACGCTACCGGCCAAAAATAGCGCGATTTTCGCCGCTAGCGGCCAAAAACCGTGCGATTTTCGCAGCTGGCGGGCAAAAATAGCGATTTTCGCCGCTAAAGGCCAAAAATAGCGCGGTTTTCGCCGCTAACGGCCAAAAACCGTGCGAATTTCGCCGCTAGTGGCCAAAAATCGCGCGATTTCCGCCTCTAGCGGCCAGAAATTATGCGATTTTTGCCGCTACCGGCCAAAAACCGCGCGATTTTCGCCGCTAGCGGCCAAAAACCATGCGATTTTCGCAGCTTGCGGGCAAAAATCGCTATTTTCGTCGCTACCAGCCAAAAATCGTGCGAATTTCGCCGCTAGCGCCCAAAAACCATGCGATTTTCGCAGCTGGCGGGCAAAAATCGCGATTTTCGCCGCTACCGGCCAAAAATAGCGCGATTTTCGCCCCTAGCGGCCAAAAACCGTGCGATTTTCGCCGTTGGCGGGCAAAAATCGCGATTTTCGCCGCTTGCTGCAAAAATCGCGATTTTCGCCGCTACCGGCCAAAAATAGCGCGATTTTCGCCGCTAGCGACCAGAAACTATGCGATTTTTGCAGGTGGCGGGCAGAAATAGCGTGATTTTCGCCGCTACCAGCCAAAATCCGCGCAATTTTCGCCGCTAGCGGCCAAAAACCATGCGATTTTCGCAGCTTTCGGGCAAAAATCGCGATTTTCGCCGCTACCGGCCAAAAAAAGCGCGATTTTCGCCGCAAGCGACCAGAAACTATGCGATTTTTGCAGCTGGCAGGCAAAAATCGCGATTTTCGCCGCTAGCGGCCAAAAATAGCGCGATTTTCGCAGCTGGCGGGCAAAAATCAAGATTTTCGCCGCAACCGGCCAAAAATAGCGCGATTTTCGCCGCTAGCGGCCAAAAACCGTGCGAATTTCGCCTCTAGTGGCCAAAAATCGCGCGATTTTCGCCTCTTGGGGCCAAAAACTATGCGATTTTTGCAGCTTGCGGGCAAAAATAGCGCGATTTTCGCTGCTACCGGCCAAAAACCGCACGATTTTCGCCGCTAGCGGCCAAAAACTATGCGATTTTCGCAGCTTGCGGGCAAAAATCGCGATTTTCGCCGCTACCGGCCAAAAATCGTGCGAATTTCGCCGCTAGCGCCCAAAAACCATGCGATTTTCGCAGCTGGCTGGCAAAAATCGCGATTTTCGCCGCTACCGGACAAAAATAGCGCGATTTTTGCCGCTAGAGCCCAAAAACTATGCGATTTTTGCAGCTGGCGGGCAAAAATAGCGCTTTTTTTTGCCGCTACCGGCCAAAAACCGCGCGATTTTCGCCGCTAGCGGCCAAAAACCATGCGATTTTCGCAGCTTGCGGGCAAAACTCGCGATTTTCGCCGCTACCGGCCAAAAATCGTGCGAATTTCGCCGCTAGCGCCCAAAAATAATGCGATTTTTGCAGCTGGCGGGCAAAAATCGCGATTTTCGCCGCTACCGGCCAAAAATAGCGCGATTTTCGCTGCTAGCGACCAGAAACTATGCGATTTTTGCAGCTTGCGGGCAAAAATAGCGCGATTTTCGCTGCTACCGGCCAAAAACCGCGCGATTTTCGTCGCTAGCGCCCAAAAATCATGCGATTTTCGCAGCTGGCTGGCAAAAATCGCGATTTTCGCCCCTACCGGCCAAAAATAGCGCGATTATCGCCGCTAGCGGCCAAAAACCGTGCGATTTTCGCAGCTGGCGGGCAAAAATCGCAATTTTCGCCGCTACCGGCCAAAAAGTCGCGCGATTTTCGCCTCTAGGGGCCAGAAACTATGCGATTTTTGCAGCTTGCGGGCAAAAATAGCGCGATTTTCGCTGCTACTGGCCAAAAACCGCGCGATTTTCGCCGCTAGAGCCCAAAAACTATGCGATTTTCGCCGCTGGCGGGCAAAAATCGCGATTTTCGCCGCTACCGGCCAAAAATAGCGCGATTTTCGCCGCTAGCGGCCAAAAACCGTGCGATTTTCGCAGCTGGCGGGCAAAAATCGCGATTTTCGCCGCTAAAGGCCAAAAATAGCGCGATTTTCGCCGCTGACGGCCAAAAACCGTGCGAATTTCGCCGCTAGCGGCCAAAAACTATGCGATTTTCGCAGCTTCCGGGCAAAAATAGCGCGATTTTCGCTGCTACCGGCCAAAAACCGCACGATTTTCGCCGCTAGCGGCCAAAAACTATGCGATTTTCGCAGCTTGCGGGCAAAAATCGCGATTTTCGCCGCTACCGGCCAAAAATCGTGCGAATTTCGCCGCTAGCGCCCAAAAACCATGCGATTTTCGCAGCTGGCTGGCAAAAATCGCGATTTTCGCCGCTACCGGCCAAAAATAGCGCGATTATCGCCTCTAGCGGCCAAAAACCGTGCGATTTTCGCAGCTGGCGGGCAAAAATCGCAATTTTCGCCGCTACCGGCCAAAAAGTCGCGCGATTTTCGCCTCTAGGGGCCAGAAACTATGCGATTTTTGCAGCTTGCGGGCAAAAATAGCGCGATTTTCGCTGCTACTGGCCAAAAACCGCGCGATTTTCGCCGCTAGAGCCCAAAAACTATGCGATTTTTGCCGCTGGCGGGCAAAAATCGCGATTTTCGCCGCTACCGGCCAAAAATAGCGCGATTTTCGCCGCTAGCGGCCAAAAACCGTGCGATTTTCGCAGCTGGCGGGCAAAAATCGCGATTTTCGCCGCTACCGGCCAAAAATAGCGCGATTTTCGCCGCTAGCGGCCAGAAACTATGCGATTTTTGCAGCTGGCATGCAAAAATAGCGCGATTTTCGCCGCTACTGGCCAAAAACCGCGCGATTTTCGACACTAGCGGCCAAAAACCATGCGATTTGTGCAGCTGGCGGGCAAAAATCGCAATTTTCGCCACTAGCGACCAGAAACTATGCGATTTTCGCCGCTAGCGGCCAAAAACTGTGCGATTTTCGCAGCTGGCGGGCAAAAATCGCGATTTTCGCCACTACCGGCCAAAAATAGCGCGATTTTCGCCGCTAGCGGCCAAAAACCGTGCGATTTTCACCGCTAGCGGCCAAAAATCGTGCGAATTTCGCCGCTAGTGGCCAAAAACCGCGCGATTTTCGCCTCTAGGGGTCAGAAACTATGCGATTTTTTCAGCTTGCGGGCAAAAATAGCGCGATTTTCGCTGCTACTGGCCAAAAACCGCGCGATTTTCGCCGCTAGAGCCCAAAAACCATGCGATTTTCGCAGCTGGCGGGCAAAAATCGCGATTTTCGCCGCTACTGGCCAAAAACCGCGCGATTTTCGACACTAGCGGCCAAAAACCATGCGATTTGTGCAGCTGGCGGGCAAAAATCGCGATTTTCGCCGCTAGCGACCAGAAACTATGCGATTTTCGCCGCTAGGGGCCAAAAACTGCGATTTTCGCCGCTGGCGGGCAAAAATCGCGATTTTCGCTGCTACCGGCCAAAAATAGCGCGATTTTCGCCGCTAGCGACCAGAAACTATGTGATTTTTGCGGCTGGCGGGCAAAAATAGCGCGATTTTCGCCGCTACGGGCCAAAAACCGCGCGATTTTCGCCGCTAGCGGCCAAAAACCATGCGATTTTCGCAGCTGGCGGGCAAAAATCGCGATTTTCGCCGCTACCGGCCAAAAATAGCGCGATTTTCGCCGCTAGCGGCCAAAAACCATGCGATTTTCGCAGCTTGCGGGCAAAAATCGCGATTTTCGCCGCTACCGGCCAAAAATCGTTCGAATTTCGCCGCTAGCGCCCAAAAACCATGCGATTTTCGCAGCTGGAGGGCAAAAATCGCGATTTTCGCCGCTACCGGCCAAAAATAGCGCGATTTTCGCCGCTAGCGGCCAAAAACCGTGCGATTTTCGCAGCTGGCGGGCAAAAATTGCGATTTTCGCCGCTAAAGGCCAAAAATAGCGCGATTTTCGCCGCTAGCGGCCAAAAACCGCGCGATTTTCGCCGCTAGCGCCCAAATACCATGCGATTTTTGAAGCTAGCGGGCAAAAATCGCGATTTTCGCCGCTAGCGACCAGAAACTATGCGATTTTCGCCGCTAGCGGCCAAAAACTGTGCGATTTTCGCAGCTGACGGGCAAAAATCGCGATTTTCACCGCTACCGGCCAAAAATAGCGCGATTTTCACCGCTAGCGGCCAAAAACCGTGCGATTTTCGCAGCTAGCGGGCAAAAATCGCGATTTTCGCCACTACCGGCCAAGAATAGCGCGATTTTCGCCGCTAGCGGCCAAAAACCGTGCGATTTTCACCGCTAGCGGCCAAAAATCGTGCGAATTTCGCCGCTAGTGGCCAAAAACCGCGCGATTTTCGCCTCTAGGGGTCAGAAACTATGCGATACTTCCAGCTAGCGGGCAAAAATAGCGCGATTTTCGCTGCTACTGGCCAAAAACCGCGCGATTTTCGCCGCTAGAGCCCAAAAACCATGCGATTTTCGCAGCTTGCGGGCAAAAATCGCGATTTTCGCCGCTACCGGCCAAAAATCGTGCGAATTTCGCCGCTAGCGCCCAAAAACCATGCGATTTTCGCAGCTGGCGGGCAAAAATCGCGATTTTCGCCGCTACCGGCCAAAAATAGCGCGATTTTCGCCGCTAGCGGCCAAAAACCGTGCGATTTTCGCAGCTGGCGGGCAAAAATTGCGATTTTCGCCGCTAAAGGCCAGAAATAGCGCGATTTTCGCCGCTAGCGGCCAAAAACCGCGCGATTTTCGCCGCTAGCGCCCAAATACCATGCGATTTTTGAAGCTAGCGGGCAAAAATCGCGATTTTCGCCGCTACTGGCCAAAAACCGCGCGATTTTCGACACTAGCGGCCAAAAACCATGCGATTTGTGCAGCTGGCGGGCAAAAATCGCGATTTTCGCCGCTAGCGACCAGAAACTATGCGATTTTCGCCGCTAGCGGCCAAAAACTGTGCGATTTTCGCAGCTGGCGGGCAAAAATCGCGATTTTCACCGCTACCGGCCAAAAATAGCGCGATTTTCACCGCTAGCGGCCAAAAACCGTGCGATTTTCGCAGCTAGCGGGCAAAAATCGCGATTTTCGCCACTACCGGCCAAAAATAGCGCGATTTTCGCCGCTAGCGGCCAAAAACCGTGCGATTTTCACCGCTAGCGGCCAAAAATCGTGCGAATTTCGCCGCTAGTGGCCAAAAACCGCGCGATTTTCGCCTCTAGGGGTCAGAAACTATGCGATATTTCCAGCTAGCGGGCAAAAATAGCGCGATTTTCGCTGCTACTGGCCAAAAACCGCGCGATTTTCGCCGCTAGAGCCCAAAAACCATACGATTTTCGCAGCTGGCGGGCAAAAATCGCGATTTTCGCCGCTACTGGCCAAAAACCGCGCGATTTTCGACACTAGCGGCCAAAAACCATGCGATTTGTGCAGCTGGCGGGCAAAAATCGCGATTTTCGCCGCTAGCGACCAGAAACTATGCGATTTTCGCCGCTAGGGGCCAAAAACTGCGATTTTCGCCGCTGGCGGGCAAAAATCGCGATTTTCGCTGCTACCGGCCAAAAATAGCGCGATTTTCGCCGCTAGCGACCAGAAACTATGTGATTTTTGCGGCTGGCGGGCAAAAATAGCGCGATTTTCGCCGCTACGGGCCAAAAACCGCGCGATTTTCGCCGCTAGCGGCCAAAAACCATGCGATTTTCGCAGCTGGCGGGCAAAAATCGCGATTTTCGCCGCTACCGGCCAAAAATAGCGCGATTTTCGCCGCTAGCGGCCAAAAACCATGCGATTTTCGCAGCTTGCGGGCAAAAATCGCGATTTTCGCCGCTACCGGCCAAAAATCGTGCGAATTTCGCCGCTAGCGCCCAAAAACCATGCGATTTTCGCAGCTGGCGGGCAAAAATCGCGATTTTCGCCGCTACCGGCCAAAAATAGCGCGATTTTCGCCGCTAGCGGCCAAAAACCGTGCGATTTTCGCAGCTGGCGGGCAAAAATTGCGATTTTCGCCGCTAAAGGCCAAAAATAGCGCGATTTTCGCCGCTAGCGGCCAAAAACCGCGCGATTTTCGCCGCTAGCGCCCAAATACCATGCGATTTTTGAAGCTAGCGGGCAAAAATCGCGATTTTCGCCGCTACTGGCCAAAAACCGCGCGATTTTCGACACTAGCGGCCAAAAACCATGCGATTTGTGCAGCTGGCGGGCAAAAATCGCGATTTTCGCCGCTAGCGACCAGAAACTATGCGATTTTCGCCGCTAGCGGCCAAAAACTGTGCGATTTTCGCAGCTGGCGGGCAAAAATCGCGATTTTCACCGCTACCGGCCAAAAATAGCGCGATTTTCACCGCTAGCGGCCAAAAACCGTGCGATTTTCGCAGCTAGCGGGCAAAAATCGCGATTTTCGCCACTACCGGCCAAAAATAGCGCGATTTTCGCCGCTAGCGGCCAAAAACCGTGCGATTTTCACCGCTAGCGGCCAAAAATCGTGCGAATTTCGCCGCTAGTGGCCAAAAACCGCGCGATTTTCGCCTCTAGGGGTCAGAAACTATGCGATTTTTCCAGCTAGCGGGCAAAAATAGCGCGATTTTCGCTGCTACTGGCCAAAAACCGCGCGATTTTCGCCGCTAGAGCCCAAAAACTATGCGATTTTCGCCGCTGGCGGGCAAAAATCGCGATTTTCGCCGCTACCGGCCAAAAATAGCGCGATTTTCGCCGCTAGCGGCCAAAAACCGTGCGATTTTCGCAGCTGGCGGGCAAAAATCGCGATTTTCGCCGCTACCGGCCAAAAATAGCGCGATTTTCGCCGCTAGCGGCCAGAAACTATGCGATTTTTGCAGCTGGCATGCAAAAATAGCGCGATTTTCGCCGCTACTGGCCAAAAACCGCGCGATTTTCGACACTAGCGGCCAAAAACCATGCGATTTTCGCAGCTGGCGGGCAAAAATCGCGATTTTCACCGCTACCGGCCAAAAATAGCGCGATTTTCACCGCTAGCGGCCAAAAACCGTGCGATTTTCGCAGCTAGCGGGCAAAAATCGCGATTTTCGCCACTACCGGCCAAAAATAGCGCGATTTTCGCCGCTAGCGGCCAAAAACCGTGCGATTTTCACCGCTAGCGGCCAAAAATCGTGCGAATTTCGCCGCTAGTGGCCAAAAACCGCGCGATTTTCGCCTCTAGGGGTCAGAAACTGTGCGATTTTCGCAGCTTGCGGGCAAAAATCGCGATTTTCGCCGCCACCGGCCAAAAATAGCGCGATTTTCGCCACTTGCGGCCAGAAACTCTTCGATTTTTGCAGCTTGCGGGCAAAAATAGCGCGATTTTCGCTGCTACCGGCCAAAAACCGCGCGATTTTCGCCGCTAGCGGCCAAAAACTATGCGATTTTCGCAGCTTGCGGGCAAAAATAGCGATTTTCGCCGCTACCGGCCAAAAATAGCGCGATTTTCGCCGCTAGCGGCCACAAACCGTGCGCTTTTCGCCGCTAGCGACCAGAAACTATGCGATTTTTGCAGCTGGCGGGCAAAAATCGCGATTTTCGCCGCTACCGGCCAAAAATAGTGCGATTTTCGCCGCTAGCGACCAGAAACTATGCGATTTTTGCAGCTGGCGGGCAAAAATAGCGCGATTTTCGCCGCTACGGGCCAAAAACCGCGCGATTTTTGCCGCTAGCGGCCAAAAACCATGCGATTTTCGCAGCTGGCGGGCAAAAATCGCGATTTTCGCTGCTACCGGCCAAAAATCGCGATTTTCGCCGCTACCGGCCAAAAATAGCGCGATTTTCGCCGCTAGCGGATAAAAACCGTGCGCTTTTCTCCGCTGGCTGCAAAAATGGCGATTTTCGCCGCTACCGGCCAAAAATAGCGCGATTTTCGCCGCTAGCGACCGGAAACTATGCGATTTTTGCAGCTGGCGGGCAAAAATAGCGCGATTTTCGCCGCTACGGGCCAAAAACAGCGCGATTTTCGCCGCTAGCGGCCAAAAACCATGCGATTTTCGCAGCTGGCGGGCAAACATCGCGATTTTTGCAGCAACCGGCCAAAAATAGCGCGATTTTCGCCGCTAGCGGCCAAAAACCGTGCGATTTTCGCCGCTAGTGGCCAAAAATCGCGCGATTTTCGCCTCTAGCGGCCAAAAGCCGTGCGAATTTCGCCGCTAGTGGCCAAAAATCGCGCGATTTTCGCCTCTAGCGGCCAGAAACTATGCGATTTTTGCAACTGGCGGGCAAAAATAGCGCGATTTTCGCCGCTACCGGCCAAAAATCACGCGATTTTCGCCGCTAGCGGCCTAAAACCATGCGATTTTCGAAGCTTGCGGGCATAAATCGCGATTTTCGCCGCTACCGACCAAAAGCCGCGCGATTTTCGCCGTTAGCGGCCAAAAACCATGTGATTTTCGCAGCTTGCGGGCAAAAATCGCGATTTTCGACGCTACCGGCCAAAAATAGCGCGATTTTCGCCGCTAGCGGCCAAAAACCGTGCGATTTTCGCAGCTGGCGGGCAAAAATAGCGATTTTCGCCGCTAAAGGCCAAAAATAGCGCGGTTTTCGCCGCTAACGGCCAAAAACCGTGCGAATTTCGCCGCTAGTGGCCAAAAATCGCGCGATTTCCGCCTCTAGCGGCCAGAAATTATGCGATTTTTGCCGCTACCGGCCAAAAACCGCGCGATTTTCGCCGCTAGCGGCCAAAAACCATGCGATTTTCGCAGCTTGCGGGCAAAAATCGCTATTTTCGTCGCTACCAGCCAAAAATCGTGCGAATTTCGCCGCTAGCGCCCAAAAACCATGCGATTTTCGCAGCTGGCGGGCAAAAATCGCGATTTTCGCCGCTACCGGCCAAAAATAGCGCGATTTTCGCCCCTAGCGGCCAAAAACCGTGCGATTTTCGCCGTTGGCGGGCAAAAATCGCGATTTTCGCCGCTTGCTGCAAAAATCGCGATTTTCGCCGCTACCGGCCAAAAATAGCGCGATTTTCGCCGCTAGCGACCAGAAACTATGCGATTTTTGCAGGTGGCGGGCAGAAATAGCGTGATTTTCGCCGCTACCAGCCAAAATCCGCGCAATTTTCGCCGCTAGCGGCCAAAAACCATGCGATTTTCGCAGCTTTCGGGCAAAAATCGCGATTTTCGCCGCTACCGGCCAAAAAAAGCGCGATTTTCGCCGCAAGCGACCAGAAACTATGCGATTTTTGCAGCTGGCAGGCAAAAATCGCGATTTTCGCCGCTAGCGGCCAAAAATAGCGCGATTTTCGCAGCTGGCGGGCAAAAATCAAGATTTTCGCCGCAACCGGCCAAAAATAGCGCGATTTTCGCCGCTAGCGGCCAAAAACCGTGCGAATTTCGCCGCTAGTGGCCAAAAATCGCGCGATTTTCGCCTCTTGGGGCCAAAAACTATGCGATTTTTGCAGCTTGCGGGCAAAAATAGCGCGATTTTCGCTGCTACCGGCCAAAAACCGCACGATTTTCGCCGCTAGCGGCCAAAAACTATGCGATTTTCGCAGCTTGCGGGCAAAAATCGCGATTTTCGCCGCTACCGGCCAAAAATCGTGCGAATTTCGCCGCTAGCGCCCAAAAACCATGCGATTTTCGCAGCTGGCTGGCAAAAATCGCGATTTTCGCCGCTACCGGACAAAAATAGCGCGATTTTTGCCGCTAGAGCCCAAAAACTATGCGATTTTTGCAGCTGGCGGGCAAAAATAGCGCTTTTTTTTGCCGCTACCGGCCAAAAACCGCGCGATTTTCGCCGCTAGCGGCCAAAAACCATGCGATTTTCGCAGCTTGCGGGCAAAACTCGCGATTTTCGCCGCTACCGGCCAAAAATCGTGCGAATTTCGCCGCTAGCGCCCAAAAATAATGCGATTTTTGCAGCTGGCGGGCAAAAATCGCGATTTTCGCCGCTACCGACCAAAAATAGCGCGATTTTCGCTGCTAGCGACCAGAAACTATGCGATTTTTGCAGCTTGCGGGCAAAAATAGCGCGATTTTCGCTGCTACCGGCCAAAAACCGCGCGATTTTCGTCGCTAGCGCCCAAAAATCATGCGATTTTCGCAGCTGGCTGGCAAAAATCGCGATTTTCGCCCCTACCGGCCAAAAATAGCGCGATTATCGCCGCTAGCGGCCAAAAACCGTGCGATTTTCGCAGCTGGCGGGCAAAAATCGCAATTTTCGCCGCTACCGGCCAAAAAGTCGCGCGATTTTCGCCTCTAGGGGCCAGAAACTATGCGATTTTTGCAGCTTGCGGGCAAAAATAGCGCGATTTTCGCTGCTACTGGCCAAAAACCGCGCGATTTTCGCCGCTAGAGCCCAAAAACTATGCGATTTTCGCCGCTGGCGGGCAAAAATCGCGATTTTCGCCGCTACCGGCCAAAAATAGCGCGATTTTCGCCGCTAGCGGCCAAAAACCGTGCGATTTTCGCAGCTGGCGGGCAAAAATCGCGATTTTCGCCGCTAAAGGCCAAAAATAGCGCGATTTTCGCCGCTGACGGCCAAAAACCGTGCGAATTTCGCCGCTAGCGGCCAAAAACTATGCGATTTTCGCAGCTTCCGGGCAAAAATAGCGCGATTTTCGCTGCTACCGGCCAAAAACCGCACGATTTTCGCCGCTAGCGGCCAAAAACTATGCGATTTTCGCAGCTTGCGGGCAAAAATCGCGATTTTCGCCGCTACCGGCCAAAAATCGTGCGAATTTCGCCGCTAGCGCCCAAAAACCATGCGATTTTCGCAGCTGGCTGGCAAAAATCGCGATTTTCGCCGCTACCGGCCAAAAATAGCGCGATTATCGCCTCTAGCGGCCAAAAACCGTGCGATTTTCGCAGCTGGCGGGCAAAAATCGCAATTTTCGCCGCTACCGGCCAAAAAGTCGCGCGATTTTCGCCTCTAGGGGCCAGAAACTATGCGATTTTTGCAGCTTGCGGGCAAAAATAGCGCGATTTTCGCTGCTACTGGCCAAAAACCGCGCGATTTTCGCCGCTAGAGCCCAAAAACTATGCGATTTTTGCCGCTGGCGGGCAAAAATCGCGATTTTCGCCGCTACCGGCCAAAAATAGCGCGATTTTCGCCGCTAGCGGCCAAAAACCGTGCGATTTTCGCAGCTGGCGGGCAAAAATCGCGATTTTCGCCGCTACCGGCCAAAAATAGCGCGATTTTCGCCGCTAGCGGCCAGAAACTATGCGATTTTTGCAGCTGGCATGCAAAAATAGCGCGATTTTCGCCGCTACTGGCCAAAAACCGCGCGATTTTCGACACTAGCGGCCAAAAACCATGCGATTTGTGCAGCTGGCGGGCAAAAATCGCGATTTTCGCCACTAGCGACCAGAAACTATGCGATTTTCGCCGCTAGCGGCCAAAAACTGTGCGATTTTCGCAGCTGGCGGGCAAAAATCGCGATTTTCGCCACTACCGGCCAAAAATAGCGCGATTTTCGCCGCTAGCGGCCAAAAACCGTGCGATTTTCACCGCTAGCGGCCAAAAATCGTGCGAATTTCGCCGCTAGTGGCCAAAAACCGCGCGATTTTCGCCTCTAGGGGTCAGAAACTATGCGATTTTTCCAGCTTGCGGGCAAAAATAGCGCGATTTTCGCTGCTACTGGCCAAAAACCGCGCGATTTTCGCCGCTAGAGCCCAAATACCATGCGATTTTCGCAGCTGGCGGGCAAAAATCGCGATTTTCGCCGCTACTGGCCAAAAACCGCGCGATTTTCGACACTAGCGGCCAAAAACCATGCGATTTGTGCAGCTGGCGGGCAAAAATCGCGATTTTCGCCGCTAGCGACCAGAAACTATGCGATTTTCGCCGCTAGGGGCCAAAAACTGCGATTTTCGCCGCTGGCGGGCAAAAATCGCGATTTTCGCTGCTACCGGCCAAAAATAGCGCGATTTTCGCCGCTAGCGACCAGAAACTATGTGATTTTTGCGGCTGGCGGGCAAAAATAGCGCGATTTTCGCCGCTACGGGCCAAAAACCGCGCGATTTTCGCCGCTAGCGGCCAAAAACCATGCGATTTTCGCAGCTGGCGGGCAAAAATCGCGATTTTCGCCGCTACCGGCCAAAAATAGCGCGATTTTCGCCGCTAGCGGCCAAAAACCATGCGATTTTCGCAGCTTGCGGGCAAAAATCGCGATTTTCGCCGCTACCGGCCAAAAATCGTTCGAATTTCGCCGCTAGCGCCCAAAAACCATGCGATTTTCGCAGCTGGAGGGCAAAAATCGCGATTTTCGCCGCTACCGGCCAAAAATAGCGCGATTTTCGCCGCTAGCGGCCAAAAACCGTGCGATTTTCGCAGCTGGCGGGCAAAAATTGCGATTTTCGCCGCTAAAGGCCAAAAATAGCGCGATTTTCGCCGCTAGCGGCCAAAAACCGCGCGATTTTCGCCGCTAGCGCCCAAATACCATGCGATTTTTGAAGCTAGCGGGCAAAAATCGCGATTTTCGCCGCTACTGGCCAAAAACCGCGCGATTTTCGACACTAGCGGCCAAAAACCATGCGATTTGTGCAGCTGGCGGGCAAAAATCGCGATTTTCGCCGCTAGCGACCAGAAACTATGCGATTTTCGCCGCTAGCGGCCAAAAACTGTGCGATTTTCGCAGCTGGCGGGCAAAAATCGCGATTTTCACCGCTACCGGCCAAAAATAGCGCGATTTTCACCGCTAGCGGCCAAAAACCGTGCGATTTTCGCAGCTAGCGGGCAAAAATCGCGATTTTCGCCACTACCGGCCAAAAATAGCGCGATTTTCGCCGCTAGCGGCCAAAAACCGTGCGATTTTCACCGCTAGCGGCCAAAAATCGTGCGAATTTCGCCGCTAGTGGCCAAAAACCGCGCGATTTTCGCCTCTAGGGTCAGAAACTATGCGATTTTTCCAGCTAGCGGGCAAAAATAGCGCGATTTTCGCTGCTACTGGCCAAAAACCGCGCGATTTTCGCCGCTAGAGCCCAAAAACTATGCGATTTTCGCCGCTGGCGGGCAAAAATCGCGATTTTCGCCGCTACCGGCCAAAAATAGCGCGATTTTCGCCGCTAGCGGCCAAAAACCGTGCGATTTTCGCAGCTGGCGGGCAAAAATCGCGATTTTCGCCGCTACCGGCCAAAAATAGCGCGATTTTCGCCGCTAGCGGCCAGAAACTATGCGATTTTTGCAGCTGGCATGCAAAAATAGCGCGATTTTCGCCGCTACTGGCCAAAAAACGCGCGATTTTCGACACTAGCGGCCAAAAACCATGCGATTTTCGCAGCTGGCGGGCAAAAATCGCGATTTTCACCGCTACCGGCCAAAAATAGCGCGATTTTCACCGCTAGCGGCCAAAAACCGTGCGATTTTCGCAGCTAGCGGGCAAAAATCGCGATTTTCGCCACTACCGGCCAAAAATAGCGCGATTTTCGCCGCTAGCGGCCAAAAACCGTGCGATTTTCACCGCTAGCGGCCAAAAATCGTGCGAATTTCGCCGCTAGTGGCCAAAAACCGCGCGATTTTCGCCTCTAGGGGTCAGAAACTGTGCGATTTTCGCAGCTTGCGGGCAAAAATCGCGATTTTCGCCGCCACCGGCCAAAAATAGCGCGATTTTTGCCGCTAGCGAACAAAAACCGTGCGACTTTCGCCGCTACCGGCCAAAAGTAGCGCGATTTTCGCCACTTGCGGCCAGAAACTCTTCGATTTTTGCAGCTTGCGGGCAAAAATAGCGCGATTTTCGCTGCTACCGGCCAAAAACCGCGCGATTTTCGCCGCTAGCGGCCAAAAACTATGCGATTTTCGCAGCTTGCGGGCAAAAATAGCGATTTTCGCCGCTACCGGCCAAAAATAGCGCGATTTTCGCCGCTAGCGGCCAAAAACCGTGCGCTTTTCGCCGCTAGCGACCAGAAACTATGCGATTTTTGCAGCTGGCGGGCAAAAATCGCGATTTTCGCCGCTACCGGCCAAAAATAGTGCGATTTTCGCCGCTAGCGACCAGAAACTATGCGATTTTTGCAGCTGGCGGGCAAAAATAGCGCGATTTTCGCCGCTACGGGCCAAAAACCGCGCGATTTTTGCCGCTAGCGGCCAAAAACCATGCGATTTTCGCAGCTGGCGGGCAAAAATCGCGATTTTCGCTGCTACCGGCCAAAAATCGCGATTTTCGCCGCTACCGGCCAAAAATAGCGCGATTTTCGCCGCTAGCGGATAAAAACCGTGCGCTTTTCGCCGCTGGCGGGCAAAAATGGCGATTTTCGCCGCTACCGGCCAAAAATAGCGCGATTTTCGCCGCTAGCGACCGGAAACTATGCGATTTTTGCAGCTGGCGGGCAAAAATAGCGCGATTTTCGCCGCTACGGGCCAAAAACAGCGCGATTTTCGCCGCTAGCGGCCAAAAACCATGCGATTTTCGCAGCTGGCGGGCAAACATCGCGATTTTTGCAGCAACCGGCCAAAAATAGCGCGATTTTCGCCGCTAGCGGCCAAAAACCGTGCGATTTTCGCCGCTAGTGGCCAAAAATCGCGCGATTTTCGCCTCTAGCGGCCAAAAGCCGTGCGAATTTCGCCGCTAGTGGCCAAAAATCGCGTGATTTTCGCCTCTAGCGGCCAGAAACTATGCGATTTTTGCAACTGGCGGGCAAAAATAGCGCGATTTTCGCCGCTACCGGCCAAAAATCACGCGATTTTCGCCGCTAGCGGCCTAAAACCATGCGATTTTCGAAGCTTGCGGGCATAAATCGCGATTTTCGCCGCTACCGACCAAAAGCCGCGCGATTTTCGCCGTTAGCGGCCAAAAACCGTGCGATTTTCGCAGCTGGCGGGCAAAAATAGCGAATTTCGCCGCTGAAGGCCAAAAATAGCGCGGTTTTCGCCGCTAACGGCCAAAAACCGTGCGAATTTCGCCGCTAGTGGCCAAAAATCGCGCGATTTCCGCCTCTAGCGGCCAGAAATTATGCGATTTTTGCCGCTACCGGCCAAAAACCGCGCGATTTTCGCCGCTAGCGGCCAAAAACCATGCGATTTTCGCAGCTTGCGGGCAAAAATCGCTATTTTCGTCGCTACCAGCCAAAAATCGTGCGAATTTCGCCGCTAGCGCCCAAAAACCATGCGATTTTCGCAGCTGGCGGGCAAAAATCGCGATTTTCGCCGCTACCGGCCAAAAATAGCGCGATTTTCGCCCCTAGCGGCCAAAAACCGTGCGATTTTCGCCGTTGGCGGGCAAAAATCGCGATTTTCGCCGCTTGCTGCAAAAATCGCGATTTTCGCCGCTACCGGCCAAAAATAGCGCGATTTTCGCCGCTAGCGACCAGAAACTATGCGATTTTTGCAGGTGGCGGGCAGAAATAGCGTGATTTTCGCCGCTACCAGCCAAAATCCGCGCAATTTTCGCCGCTAGCGGCCAAAAACCATGCGATTTTCGCAGCTTTCGGGCAAAAATCGCGATTTTCGCCGCTACCGGCCAAAAAAAGCGCGATTTTCGCCGCAAGCGACCAGAAACTATGCGATTTTTGCAGCTGGCAGGCAAAAATCGCGATTTTCGCCGCTAGCGGCCAAAAATAGCGCGATTTTCGCAGCTGGCGGGCAAAAATCAAGATTTTCGCCGCAACCGGCCAAAAATAGCGCGATTTTCGCCGCTAGCGGCCAAAAACCGTGCGAATTTCGCCGCTAGTGGCCAAAAATCGCGCGATTTTCGCCTCTTGGGGCCAAAAACTATGCGATTTTTGCAGCTTGCGGGCAAAAATAGCGCGATTTTCGCTGCTACCGGCCAAAAACCGCACGATTTTCGCCGCTAGCGGCCAAAAACTATGCGATTTTCGCAGCTTGCGGGCAAAAATCGCAATTTTCGCCGCTACCGGCCAAAAATCGTGCGAATTTCGCCGCTAGCGCCCAAAAACCATGCGATTTTCGCAGCTGGCTGGCAAAAATCGCGATTTTCGCCGCTACCGGACAAAAATAGCGCGATTTTTGCCGCTAGAGCCCAAAAACTATGCGATTTTTGCAGCTGGCGGGCAAAAATAGCGCTTTTTTTGCCGCTACCGGCCAAAAACCGCGCGATTTTCGCCGCTAGCGGCCAAAAACCATGCGATTTTCGCAGCTTGCGGGCAAAACTCGCGATTTTCGCCGCTACCGGCCAAAAATCGTGCGAATTTCGCCGCTAGCGCCCAAAAATAATGCGATTTTTGCAGCTGGCGGGCAAAAATCGCGATTTTCGCCGCTACCGGCCAAAAATAGCGCGATTTTCGCTGCTAGCGACCAGAAACTATGCGATTTTTGCAGCTTGCGGGCAAAAATAGCGCGATTTTCGCTGCTACCGGCCAAAAACCGCGCGATTTTCGTCGCTAGCGCCCAAAAATCATGCGATTTTCGCAGCTGGCTGGCAAAAATCGCGATTTTCGCCCCTACCGGCCAAAAATAGCGCGATTATCGCCGCTAGCGGCCAAAAACCGTGCGATTTTCGCAGCTGGCGGGCAAAAATCGCAATTTTCGCCGCTACCGGCCAAAAAGTCGCGCGATTTTCGCCTCTAGGGGCCAGAAACTATGCGATTTTTGCAGCTTGCGGGCAAAAATAGCGCGATTTTCGCTGCTACTGGCCAAAAACCGCGCGATTTTCGCCGCTAGAGCCCAAAAACTATGCGATTTTCGCCGCTGGCGGGCAAAAATCGCGATTTTCGCCGCTACCGGCCAAAAATAGCGCGATTTTCGCCGCTAGCGGCCAAAAACCGTGCGATTTTCGCAGCTGGCGGGCAAAAATCGCGATTTTCGCCGCTAAAGGCCAAAAATAGCGCGATTTTCGCCGCTGACGGCCAAAAACCGTGCGAATTTCGCCGCTAGCGGCCAAAAACTATGCGATTTTCGCAGCTTCCGGGCAAAAATAGCGCGATTTTCGCTGCTACCGGCCAAAAACCGCACGATTTTCGCCGCTAGCGGCCAAAAACTATGCGATTTTCGCAGCTTGCGGGCAAAAATCGCGATTTTCGCCGCTACCGGCCAAAAATCGTGCGAATTTCGCCGCTAGCGCCCAAAAACCATGCGATTTTCGCAGCTGGCTGGCAAAAATCGCGATTTTCGCCGCTACCGGCCAAAAATAGCGCGATTTTTGCCGCTAGAGCCCAAAAACTATGCGATTTTTGCAGCTGGCGGGCAAAAATAGCGCTTTTTTTGCCGCTACCGGCCAAAAACCGCGCGATTTTCGCCGCTAGCGGCCAAAAACTATGCGATTTTCGCAGCTTGCGGGCAAAACTCGCGATTTTCGCTGCTAACGGCCAAAAATCGTGCGAATTTCGCCGCTAGCGCCCAAAAATAATGCGATTTTTGCAGCTGGCGGGCAAAAATCGCGATTTTCGCCGCTACCGGCCAAAAATAGCGCGATTTTCGCCGCTAGCGACCAGAAACTATGCGATTTTTGCAGCTTGCGGGCAAAAATAGCGCGATTTTCGCTGCTACCGGCCAAAAACCGCGCGATTTTCGTCGCTAGCGCCCAAAAATCATGCGATTTTCGCAGCTGGCTGGCAAAAATCGCGATTTTCGCCGCTACCGGCCAAAAATAGCGCGATTATCGCCGCTAGCGGACAAAAACCGTGCGATTTTCGCAGCTGGCGGGCAAAAATCGCAATTTTCGCCGCTACCGGCCAAAAAGTCGCGCGATTTTCGCCTCTAGGGGCCAGAAACTATGCGATTTTTGCAGCTTGCGGGCAAAAATAGCGCGATTTTCGCTGCTACTGGCCAAAAACCGCGCGATTTTCGCCACTAGAGCCCAAAAACGATGCGATTTTCGCCGCTGGTGGGCAAAAATCGCGATTTTCGCCGCTACCGGCCAAAAATAGCGCGATTTTCGCCGCTAGCGGCCAAAAACCGTGCGATTTTCGCAGCTGGCGGGCAAAAATCGCGATTTTCGCCGCTACCGGCCAAAAATAGCGCGATTTTCGCCGCTAGCGGCCAGAAACTATGCGATTTTTGCAGCTGGCATGCAAAAATAGCGCGATTTTCGCCGCTACTGGCCAAAAACCGCGCGATTTTCGACACTAGCGGCCAAAAACCATGCGATTTGTGCAGCTGGCGGGCAAAAATCGCGATTTTCGCCGCTAGCGACCAGAAACTATGCGATTTTCGCCGCTAGCGGCCAAAAACTGTGCGATTTTCGCAGCTGGCGGGCAAAAATCGCGATTTTCGATACTACCGGCCAAAAATAGCGCGATTTTCGCCGCTAGCGGCCAAAAACCGTGCGATTTTCACCGCTAGCGGCCAAAAATCGTGCGAATTTCGCCGCTAGTGGCCAAAAACCGCGCGATTTTCGCCTCTAGGGGTCAGAAACTATGCGATTTTTCCAGCTTGCGGGCAAAAATAGCGCGATTTTCGCTGCTACTGGCCAAAAACAGCGCGATTTTCGCCGCTAGAGCCCAAAAACCATGCGATTTTCGCAGCTGGCGGGCAAAAATCGCGATTTTCGCCGCTACTGGCCAAAAACCGCGCGATTTTCGACACTAGCGGCCAAAAACCATGCGATTTGTGCAGCTGGCGGGCAAAAATCGCGATTTTCGCCGCTAGCGACCAGAAACTATGCGATTTTCGCCGCTAGGGGCCAAAAACTGCGATTTTCGCCGCTGGCGGGCAAAAATCGCGATTTTCGCTGCTACCGGCCAAAAATAGCGCGATTTTCGCCGCTAGCGACCAGAAACTATGTGATTTTTGCGGCTGGCGGGCAAAAATAGCGCGATTTTCGCCGCTACGGGCCAAAAACCGCGCGATTTTCGCCGCTAGCGGCCAAAAACCATGCGATTTTCGCAGCTGGCGGGCAAAAATCGCGATTTTCGCCGCTACCGGCCAAAAATAGCGCGATTTTCGCCGCTAGCGGCCAAAAACCATGCGATTTTCGCAGCTTGCGGGCAAAAATCGCGATTTTCGCCGCTACCGGCCAAAAATCGTGCGAATTTCGCCGCTAGCGCCCAAAAACCATGCGATTCTCGCAGCTGGCGGGCAAAAATCGCGATTTTCGCCGCTACCGGCCAAAAATAGCGCGATTTTCGCCGCTAGCGGCCAAAAACCGTGCGATTTTCGCAGCTGGCGGGCAAAAATTGCGATTTTCGCCGCTAAAGGCCAAAAATAGCGCGATTTTCGCCGCTAGCGGCCAAAAACCGCGCGATTTTCGCCGCTAGCGCCCAAATACCATGCGATTTTTGAAGCTAGCGGGCAAAAATCGCGATTTTCGCCGCTACTGGCCAAAAACCGCGCGATTTTCGACACTTGCGGCCAAAAACCATGCGATTTGTGCAGCTGGCGGGCAAAAATCGCGATTTTCGCCGCTAGCGACCAGAAACTATGCGATTTTCGCCGCTAGCGGCCAAAAACTGTGCGATTTTCGCAGCTGGCGGGCAAAAATCGCGATTTTCACCGCTACCGGCCAAAAATATCGCGATTTTCACCGCTAGCGGCCAAAAACCGTGCGATTTTCGCAGCTAGCGGGCAAAAATCGCGATTTTCGCCACTACCGGCCAAAAATAGCGCGATTTTCGCCGCTAGCGGCCAAAAACCGTGCGATTTTCACCGCTAGCGGCCAAAAATCGTGCGAATTTCGCCGCTAGTGGCCAAAAACCGCGCGATTTTCGCCTCTAGGGGTCAGAAACTATGCGATTTTTCCAGTTAGCGGGCAAAAATAGCGCGATTTTCGCTGCTACTGGCCAAAAACCGCGCGATTTTCGCCGCTAGAGCCCAAAAACTATGCGATTTTCGCCGCTGGCGGGCAAAAATCGCGATTTTCGCCGCTACCGGCCAAAAATAGCGCGATTTTCGCCGCTAGCGGCCAAAAACCGTGCGATTTTCGCAGCTGGCGGGCAAAAATCGCGATTTTCGCCGCTACCGGCCAAAAATAGCGCGATTTTCGCCGCTAGCGGCCAGAAACTATGCGATTTTTGCAGCTGGCATGCAAAAATAGCGCGATTTTCGCCGCTACTGGCCAAAAACCGCGCGATTTTCGACACTTGCGGCCAATAACCATGCGATTTGTGCAGCTGGCGGGCAAAAATCGCGATTTTCGCCGCTAGCGACCAGAAACTATGCGATTTTCGCCGCTAGCGGCCAAAAACTGTGCGATTTTCGCAGCTGGCGGGCAAAAATCGCGATTTTCGCCACTACCGGCCAAAAATAGCGCGATTTTCGCCGCTAGCGGCCAAAAACCGTGCGATTTTCACCGCTAGCGGCCAAAAATCGTGCGAATTTCGCCGCTAGTGGCCAAAAACCGCGCGATTTTCGCCTCTAGGGGTCAGAAACTATGCGATTTTTCCAGCTTGCGGGCAAAAATAGCGCGATTTTCGCTGCTACTGGCCAAAAACAGAGCGATTTTCGCCGCTAGAGCCCAAAAACCATGCGATTTTCGCAGCTGGCGGGCAAAAATCGCGATTTTCGCCGCTACTGGCCAAAAACCGCGCGATTTTCGACACTAGCGGCCAAAAACCATGCGATTTGTGCAGCTGGCGGGCAAAAATCGCGATTTTCGCCGCTAGCGACCAGAAACTATGCGATTTTCGCCGCTAGGGGCCAAAAACTGCGATTTTCGCCGCTGGCGGGCAAAAATCGCGATTTTCGCTGCTACCGGCCAAAAATAGCGCGATTTTCGCCGCTAGCGACCAGAAACTATGTGATTTTTGCGGCTGGCGGGCAAAAATAGCGCGATTTTCGCCGCTACGGGCCAAAAACCGCGCGATTTTCGCCGCTAGCGGCCAAAAACCATGCGATTTTCGCAGCTGGCGGGCAAAAATCGCGATTTTCGCCGCTACCGGCCAAAAATAGCGCGATTTTCGCCGCTAGCGGCCAAAAACCATGCGATTTTCGCAGCTTGCGGGCAAAAATCGCGATTTTCGCCGCTACCGGCCAAAACTCGTGCGAATTTCGCCGCTAGCGCCCAAAAACCATGCGATTTTCGCAGCTGGCGGGCAAAAATCGCGATTTTCGCCGCTACCGGCCAAAAATAGCGCGATTTTCGCCGCTAGCGGCCAAAAACCGTGCGATTTTCGCAGCTGGCAGGCAAAAATTGCGATTTTCGCCGCTAAAGGCCAAAAATAGCGCGAATTTCGCTGCTACTGGCCAAAAACAGCGCGATTTTCGCCGCTAGAGCCCAAAAACCATGCGATTTTCGCAGCTGGCGGGCAAAAATCGCGATTTTCGCCGCTACTGGCCAAAAACCGCGCGATTTTCGACACTAGCGGCCAAAAACCATGCGATTTGTGCAGCTGGCGGGCAAAAATCGCGATTTTCGCCGCTAGCGACCAGAAACTATGCGATTTTCGCCGCTAGGGGCCAAAAACTGCGATTTTCGCCGCTGGCGGGCAAAAATCGCGATTTTCGCTGCTACTGGCCAAAAATAGCGCGATTTTCGCCGCTAGCGACCAGAAACTATGTGATTTTTGCGGCTGGCGGGCAAAAATAGCGCGATTTTCGCCGCTACGGGCCAAAAACCGCGCGATTTTCGCCGCTAACGGCCAAAAACCATGCGATTTTCGCAGCTGGCGGGCAAAAATCGCGATTTTCGCCGCTACCGGCCAAAAATAGCGCGATTTTTGCCGCTAGCGAACAAAAACCGTGCGATTTTCGCCGCTCCCGGCCAAAAATAGGGCGATTTTCGCCGCTAGCGGCCAAAAACCGTGCGATTTTCGCAGCTGGCGGGCAAAAATTGCGATTTTCGCCGCTAAAGGCCAAAAATAGCGCGATTTTCGCCGCTAGCGGCCAAAAACCGCGCGATTTTCGCCGCTAGCGCCCAAAAACCATGCGATTTTTGAAGCTAGGGGGCAAAAATCGCGTTTTTTCGCCGCTACCGGCCAAAAATAGCGCGATTTTCGCCGCTAGCGGCCAGAAACTATGCGATTTTTGCAGCTGGCATGCAAAAATAGCGCGATTTTCGCCGCTACTGGCCAAAAACCGCGCGATTTTCGACACTAGCGGCCAAAAACCATGCGATTTGTGCAGCTGGCGGGCAAAAATCGCGATTTTCGCCGTTAGCGACCAGAAACTATGCGATTTTCGCCACTAGCGGCCAGAAACTATGCGATTTTTGCAGCTGGCGGGTAAAAATCGCGCGAATTTTGCCGCTACCTGCCAAAAACCGCGCGATTTTCGCCGCTAGCGGCCAAAAACCATGCGATTTTCGCAACTTGCGGGCAAAAATAGCGCGATTTTCGCCGCTACCGGCCAAAAATAGCGCGATTTTCACCGCTAGCGGCCAAAAATCGTGCGAATTTCGCCGCTAGTGGCCAAAAACCGCGCGATTTTCGCCTCTAGGGGTCAGAAACTGTGCGATTTTCGCAGCTGGCGGGCAAAAATCGCGATTTTCACCGCTACCGGCCAAAAATATCGCGATTTTTACCGCTAGCGGCCAAAAACCGTGCGATTTTCGCAGCTAGCGGGCAAAAATCGCGATTTTCGCCACTACCGGCCAAAAATAGCGCGATTTTCGCCGCTAGCGGCCAAAAACCGTGCGATTTTCACCGCTAGCGGCCAAAAATCGTGCGAATTTCGCCGCTAGTGGCCAAAAACCGCGCGATTTTCGCCTCTAGGGGTCAGAAACTATGCGATTTTTCCAGCTAGCGGGCAAAAATAGCGCGATTTTCGCTGCTACTGGCCAAAAACCGCGCGATTTTCGCCGCTAGAGCCCAAAAACTATGCGATTTTCGCCGCTGGCGGGCAAAAATCGCGATTTTCGCCGCTACCGGCCAAAAATAGCGCGATTTTCGCCGCTAGCGGCCAAAAACCGTGCGATTTTCGCAGCTGGCGGGCAAAAATCGCGATTTTCGCCGCTACCGGCCAAAAATAGCGCGATTTTCGCCGCTAGCGGCCAGAAACTATGCGATTTTTGCAGCTGGCATGCAAAAATAGCGCGATTTTCGCCGCTACTGGCCAAAAACCGCGCGATTTTCGACACTTGCGGCCAATAACCATGCGATTTGTGCAGCTGGCGGGCAAAAATCGCGATTTTCGCCGCTAGCGACCAGAAACTATGCGATTTTCGCCGCTAGCGGCCAAAAACTGTGCGATTTTCGCAGCTGGCGGGCAAAAATCGCGATTTTCGCCACTACCGGCCAAAAATAGCGCGATTTTCGCCGCTAGCGGCCAAAAACCGTGCGATTTTCACCGCTAGCGGCCAAAAATCGTGCGAATTTCGCCGCTAGTGGCCAAAAACCGCGCGATTTTCGCCTCTAGGGGTCAGAAACTATGCGATTTTTCCAGCTTGCGGGCAAAAATAGCGCGAATTTCGCTGCTACTGGCCAAAAACAGCGCGATTTTCGCCGCTAGAGCCCAAAAACCATGCGATTTTCGCAGCTGGCGGGCAAAAATCGCGATTTTCGCCGCTACTGGCCAAAAACCGCGCGATTTTCGACACTAGCGGCCAAAAACCATGCGATTTGTGCAGCTGGCGGGCAAAAATCGCGATTTTCGCCGCTAGCGACCAGAAACTATGCGATTCTCGCCGCTAGGGGCCAAAAACTGCGATTTTCGCCGCTGGCGGGCAAAAATCGCGATTTTCGCTGCTACCGGCCAAAAATAGCGCGATTTTCGCCGCTAGCGACCAGAAACTATGTGATTTTTGCGGCTGGCGGGCAAAAATAGCGCGATTTTCGCCGCTACGGGCCAAAAACCGCGCGATTTTCGCCGCTAGCGGCCAAAAACCATTCGATTTTCGCAGCTGGCGGGCAAAAATCGCGATTTTCGCCGCTACCGGCCAAAAATAGCGCGATTTTCGCCGCTAGCGGCCAAAAACCATGCGATTTTCGCAGCTTGCGGGCAAAAATCGCGATTTTCGCCGCTACCGGCCAAAAATCGTGCGAATTTCGCTGCTAGCGCCCAAAAACCATGCGATTTTCGCAGCTGGCGGGCAAAAATCGCGATTTTCGCCGCTACCGGCCAAAAATAGCGCGATTTTCGCCGCTAGCGGCCAAAAACCGTGCGATTTTCGCAGCTGGCAGGCAAAAATTGCGATTTTCGCCGCTAAAGGCCAAAAATAGCGCGAATTTCGCTGCTACTGGCCAAAAACAGCGCGATTTTCGCCGCTAGAGCCCAAAAACCATGCGATTTTCGCAGCTGGCGGGCAAAAATCGCGATTTTCGCCGCTACTGGCCAAAAACCGCGCGATTTTCGACACTAGCGGCCAAAAACCATGCGATTTGTGCAGCTGGCGGGCAAAAATCGCGATTTTTGCCGCTAGCGACCAGAAACTATGCGATTTTCGCCGCTAGGGGCCAAAAACTGCGATTTTCGCCGCTGGCGGGCAAAAATCGCGATTTTCGCTGCTACTGGCCAAAAATAGCGCGATTTTCGCCGCTAGCGACCAGAAACTATGTGATTTTTGCGGCTGGCGGGCAAAAATAGCGCGATTTTCGCCGCTACGGGCCAAAAACCGCGCGATTTTCGCCGCTAACGGCCAAAAACCATGCGATTTTCGCAGCTGGCGGGCAAAAATCGCGATTTTCGCCGCTACCGGCCAAAAATAGCGCGATTTTTGCCGCTAGCGGCCAAAAACCGTGCGATTTTCGCAGCTGGCGGGCAAAAATTGCGATTTTCGCCGCTAAAGGCCAAAAATAGCGCGATTTTCGCCGCTAGCGGCCAAAAACCGCGCGATTTTCGCCGCTAGCGCCCAAATACCATGCGATTTTTGAAGCTTGCGGGCAAAAATCGCGATTTTCGCCGCTACTGGCCAAAAACCGCGCGATTTTCGACACTTGCGGCCAAAAACCATGCGATTTGTGCAGCTGGCGGGCAAAAATCGCGATTTTCGCCGCTAGCGACCAGAAACTATGCGATTTTCGCCGCTAGCGGCCAAAAACTGTGCGATTTTCGCAGCTGGCGGGCAAAAATCGCGATTTTCACCGCTACCGGCCAAAAATATCGCGATTTTCACCGCTAGCGGCCAAAAACCGTGCGATTTTCGCAGCTAGCGGGCAAAAATCGCGATTTTCGCCACTACCGGCCAAAAATAGCGCGATTTTCGCCGCTAGCGGCCAAAAACCGTGCGATTTTCACCGCTAGCGGCCAAAAATCGTGCGAATTTCGCCGCTAGTGGCCAAAAACCGCGCGATTTTCGCCTCTAGGGGTCAGAAACTATGCGATTTTTCCAGCTAGCGGGCAAAAATAGCGCGATTTTCGCTGCTACTGGCCAAAAACCGCGCGATTTTCGCCGCTAGAGCCCAAAAACTATGCGATTTTCGCCGCTGGCGGGCAAAAATCGCGATTTTCGCCGCTACCGGCCAAAAATAGCGCGATTTTCGCCGCTAGCGGCCAAAAACCGTGCGATTTTCGCAGCTGGCGGGCAAAAATCGCGATTTTCGCCGCTACCGGCCAAAAATAGCGCGATTTTCGCCGCTAGCGGCCAGAAACTATGCGATTTTTGCAGCTGGCATGCAAAAATAGCGCGATTTTCGCCGCTACTGGCCAAAAACCGCGCGATTTTCGACACTTGCGGCCAATAACCATGCGATTTGTGCAGCTGGCGGGCAAAAATCGCGATTTTCGCCGCTAGCGACCAGAAACTATGCGATTTTCGCCGCTAGCGGCCAAAAACTGTGCGATTTTCGCAGCTGGCGGGCAAAAATCGCGATTTTCGCCACTACCGGCCAAAAATAGCGCGATTTTCGCCGCTAGCGGCCAAAAACCGTGCGATTTTCACCGCTAGCGGCCAAAAATCGTGCGAATTTCGCCGCTAGTGGCCAAAAACCGCGCGATTTTCGCCTCTAGGGGTCAGAAACTATGCGATTTTTCCAGCTTGCGGGCAAAAATAGCGCGATTTTCGCTGCTACTGGCCAAAAACAGAGCGATTTTCGCCGCTAGAGCCCAAAAACCATGCGATTTTCGCAGCTGGCGGGCAAAAATCGCGATTTTCGCCGCTACTGGCCAAAAACCGCGCGATTTTCGACACTAGCGGCCAAAAACCATGCGATTTGTGCAGCTGGCGGGCAAAAATCGCGATTTTCGCCGCTAGCGACCAGAAACTATGCGATTTTCGCCGCTAGGGGCCAAAAACTGCGATTTTCGCCGCTGGCGGGCAAAAATCGCGATTTTCGCTGCTACCGGCCAAAAATAGCGCGATTTTCGCCGCTAGCGACCAGAAACTATGTGATTTTTGCGGCTGGCGGGCAAAAATAGCGCGATTTTCGCCGCTACGGGTCAAAAACCGCGCGATTTTCGCCGCTAGCGGCCAAAAACCATGCGATTTTCGCAGCTGGCGGGCAAAAATCGCGATTTTCGCCGCTACCGGCCAAAAATAGCGCGATTTTCGCCGCTAGCGGCCAAAAACCATGCGATTTTCGCAGCTTGCGGGCAAAAATCGCGATTTTCGCCGCTACCGGCCAAAAATCGTGCGAATTTCGCCGCTAGCGCCCAAAAACCATGCGATTTTCGCAGCTGGCGGGCAAAAATCGCGATTTTCGCCGCTACCGGCCAAAAATAGCGCGATTTTCGCCGCTAGCGGCCAAAAACCGTGCGATTTTCGCAGCTGGCAGGCAAAAATTGCGATTTTCGCCGCTAAAGGCCAAAAATAGCGCGAATTTCGCTGCTACTGGCCAAAAACAGCGCGATTTTCGCCGCTAGAGCCCAAAAACCATGCGATTTTCGCAGCTGGCGGGCAAAAATCGCGATTTTCGCCGCTACTGGCCAAAAACCGCGCGATTTTCGACACTAGCGGCCAAAAACCATGCGATTTGTGCAGCTGGCGGGCAAAAATCGCGATTTTCGCCGCTAGCGACCAGAAACTATGCGATTTTCGCCGCTAGGGGCCAAAAACTGCGATTTTCGCCGCTGGCGGGCAAAAATCGCGATTTTCGCTGCTACTGGCCAAAAATAGCGCGATTTTCGCCGCTAGCGACCAGAAACTATGTGATTTTTGCGGCTGGCGGGCAAAAATAGCGCGATTTTCGCCGCTACGGGCCAAAAACCGCGCGATTTTCGCCGCTAACGGCCAAAAACCATGCGATTTTCGCAGCTGGCGGGCAAAAATCGCGATTTTCGCCGCTACCGGCCAAAAATAGCGCGATTTTTGCCGCTAGCGAACAAAAACCGTGCGATTTTCGCCGCTCCCGGCCAAAAATAGGGCGATTTTCGCCGCTAGCGGCCAAAAACCGTGCGATTTTCGCAGCTGGCGGGCAAAAATTGCGATTTTCGCCGCTAAAGGCCAAAAATAGCGCGATTTTCGCCGCTAGCGGCCAAAAACCGCGCGATTTTCGCCGCTAGCGCCCAAAAACCATGCGATTTTTGAAGCTAGGGGGCAAAAATCGCGTTTTTCGCCGCTACCGGCCAAAAATAGCGCGATTTTCGCCGCTAGCGGCCAGAAACTATGCGATTTTTGCAGCTGGCATGCAAAAATAGCGCGATTTTCGCCGCTACTGGCCAAAAACCGCGCGATTTTCGACACTAGCGGCCAAAAACCATGCGATTTGTGCAGCTGGCGGGCAAAAATCGCGATTTTCGCCGTTAGCGACCAGAAACTATGCGATTTTCGCCGCTAGCGGCCAGAAACTATGCGATTTTTGCAGCTGGCGGGTAAAAATCGCGCGAATTTTGCCGCTACCTGCCAAAAACCGCGCGATTTTCGCCGCTAGCGGCCAAAAACCATGCGATTTTCGCAACTTGCGGGCAAAAATAGCGCGATTTTCGCCGCTACCGGCCAAAAATAGCGCGATTTTCACCGCTAGCGGCCAAAAATCGTGCGAATTTCGCCGCTAGTGGCCAAAAACCGCGCGATTTTCGCCTCTAGGGGTCAGAAACTGTGCGATTTTCGCAGCTGGCGGGCAAAAATCGCGATTTTCACCGCTACCGGCCAAAAATATCGCGATTTTTACCGCTAGCGGCCAAAAACCGTGCGATTTTCGCAGCTAGCGGGCAAAAATCGCGATTTTCGCCACTACCGGCCAAAAATAGCGCGATTTTCGCCGCTAGCGGCCAAAAACCGTGCGATTTTCACCGCTAGCGGCCAAAAATCGTGCGAATTTCGCCGCTAGTGGCCAAAAACCGCGCGATTTTCGCCTCTAGGGGTCAGAAACTATGCGATTTTTCCAGCTAGCGGGCAAAAATAGCGCGATTTTCGCTGCTACTGGCCAAAAACCGCGCGATTTTCGCCGCTAGAGCCCAAAAACTATGCGATTTTCGCCGCTGGCGGGCAAAAATCGCGATTTTCGCCGCTACCGGCCAAAAATAGCGCGATTTTCGCCGCTAGCGGCCAAAAACCGTGCGATTTTCGCAGCTGGCGGGCAAAAATCGCGATTTTCGCCGCTACCGGCCAAAAATAGCGCGATTTTCGCCGCTAGCGGCCAGAAACTATGCGATTTTTGCAGCTGGCATGCAAAAATAGCGCGATTTTCGCCGCTACTGGCCAAAAAACCGCGCGATTTTCGACACTTGCGGCCAATAACCATGCGATTTGTGCAGCTGGCGGGCAAAAATCGCGATTTTCGCCGCTAGCGACCAGAAACTATGCGATTTTCGCCGCTAGCGGCCAAAAACTGTGCGATTTTCGCAGCTGGCGGGCAAAAATCGCGATTTTCGCCACTACCGGCCAAAAATAGCGCGATTTTCGCCGCTAGCGGCCAAAAACCGTGCGATTTTCACCGCTAGCGGCCAAAAATCGTGCGAATTTCGCCGCTAGTGGCCAAAAACCGCGCGATTTTCGCCTCTAGGGGTCAGAAACTATGCGATTTTTCCAGCTTGCGGGCAAAAATAGCGCGAATTTCGCTGCTACTGGCCAAAAACAGCGCGATTTTCGCCGCTAGAGCCCAAAAACCATGCGATTTTCGCAGCTGGCGGGCAAAAATCGCGATTTTCGCCGCTACTGGCCAAAAACCGCGCGATTTTCGACACTAGCGGCCAAAAACCATGCGATTTGTGCAGCTGGCGGGCAAAAATCGCGATTTTCGCCGCTAGCGACCAGAAACTATGCGATTCTCGCCGCTAGGGGCCAAAAACTGCGATTTTCGCCGCTGGCGGGCAAAAATCGCGATTTTCGCTGCTACCGGCCAAAAATAGCGCGATTTTCGCCGCTAGCGACCAGAAACTATGTGATTTTTGCGGCTGGCGGGCAAAAATAGCGCGATTTTCGCCGCTACGGGCCAAAAACCGCGCGATTTTCGCCGCTAGCGGCCAAAAACCATTCGATTTTCGCAGCTGGCGGGCAAAAATCGCGATTTTCGCCGCTACCGGCCAAAAATAGCGCGATTTTCGCCGCTAGCGGCCAAAAACCATGCGATTTTCGCAGCTTGCGGGCAAAAATCGCGATTTTCGCCGCTACCGGCCAAAAATCGTGCGAATTTCGCTGCTAGCGCCCAAAAACCATGCGATTTTCGCAGCTGGCGGGCAAAAATCGCGATTTTCGCCGCTACCGGCCAAAAATAGCGCGATTTTCGCCGCTAGCGGCCAAAAACCGTGCGATTTTCGCAGCTGGCAGGCAAAAATTGCGATTTTCGCCGCTAAAGGCCAAAAATAGCGCGAATTTCGCTGCTACTGGCCAAAAACAGCGCGATTTTCGCCGCTAGAGCCCAAAAACCATGCGATTTTCGCAGCTGGCGGGCAAAAATCGCGATTTTCGCCGCTACTGGCCAAAAACCGCGCGATTTTCGACACTAGCGGCCAAAAACCATGCGATTTGTGCAGCTGGCGGGCAAAAATCGCGATTTTTGCCGCTAGCGACCAGAAACTATGCGATTTTCGCCGCTAGGGGCCAAAAACTGCGATTTTCGCCGCTGGCGGGCAAAAATCGCGATTTTCGCTGCTACTGGCCAAAAATAGCGCGATTTTCGCCGCTAGCGACCAGAAACTATGTGATTTTTGCGGCTGGCGGGCAAAAATAGCGCGATTTTCGCCGCTACGGGCCAAAAACCGCGCGATTTTCGCCGCTAACGGCCAAAAACCATGCGATTTTCGCAGCTGGCGGGCAAAAATCGCGATTTTCGCCGCTACCGGCCAAAAATAGCGCGATTTTTGCCGCTAGCGAACAAAAACCGTGCGATTTTCGCCGCTCCCGGCCAAAAATAGGGCGATTTTCGCCGCTAGCGGCCAAAAACCGTGCGATTTTCGCAGCTGGCGGGCAAAAATTGCGATTTTCGCCGCTAAAGGCCAAAAATAGCGCGATTTTCGCCGCTAGCGGCCAAAAACCGCGCGATTTTCGCCGCTAGCGCCCAAAAACCATGCGATTTTTGAAGCTAGGGGGCAAAAATCGCGTTTTTCGCCGCTACCGGCTAAAAATAGCGCGATTTTCGCCGCTAGCGGCCAGAAACTATGCGATTTTTGCAGCTGGCATGCAAAAATAGCGCGATTTTCGCCGCTACTGGCCAAAAACCGCGCGATTTTCGACACTAGCGGCCAAAAACCATGCGATTTGTGCAGCTGGCGGGCAAAAATCGCGATTTTCGCCGTTAGCGACCAGAAACTATGCGATTTTTGCAGCTGGCGGGTAAAAATCGCGCGAATTTTGCCGCTACCTGCCAAAAACCGCGCGATTTTCGCCGCTAGCGGCCAAAAACCATGCGATTTTCGCAGCTTGCGGGCAAAAATAGCGCGATTTTCGCCGCTACCGGCCAAAAATAGCGCGATTTTTGCCGCTAGCGAACAAAAACCGTGCGATTTTCGCCGCTACCGGCCAAAAATAGCGCGATTTTCGCCGCTAGCAGCCAGAAACTATGCGATTTTTGCAGCTTGCGGGCAAAAATAGCGCGATTTTCGCTGCTACCGGCGAAAAAACCGCAAGATTTTCGCGCTAGCGGCCAAAAACTATGCGATTTTCGCAGCTAGCGGCCAAAAATAGCGCGATTTTCGCCGCTAGCGCCCAAAAACCATGCGATTTTCACAGCTGGCAGGCAAAAATCGCGATTTTCGCCGCTACCGGCCAAAAATAGCGCGATTTTCGCCGCTAGCGGCCAAAAACCTTCCGATTTTCGCCGCTACCGGGCAAAAATCGCGATTTTCGCCGCTACCGGCAAAAATAGCGCGATTTTCGCCGCTAGCAACCAGAAACTATGCGATTTTTGCAGCTAGCGGCCAAAAATAGCGCGATTTTCGCCGCTAGCGCCCAAAAACTATGCGATTTTTGCAGCTAGCGGCCAAAAATAGCGCGATTTTCGCCGCTAGCGCCCAAAAACCATGCGATTTTCGCAGCTGGCGGGCAAAAATAGCGCGATTTTCGCCGCTAGCGGCCAGAAACTATGCGATTTTTGCAGCTGGCGGGCAAAAATAGAGCGATTTTCGCCGCTACCGGCCAAAAATAGCGCGATTTTTGCCGCTAGCGGCCAAAAACCATGCGATTTTCGCAGCTGGCAGGCAAAAATCGCGATTTTCACCGCTACCGGCCAAAAATAGCGCGATTTTCACCGCTAGCGGCCAAAAACCGTGCGATTTTCGCAGCTGGCGGGCAAAAATCGCGATTTTCGCCGCTACCGGCCAAAAATAGCGCGAATTTCGCCGCTAGCGGCCAAAAACCGTGCGAATTTCGCCGCTAGTGGCCAAAAATCGCGCGATTTTCGCCTCTAGCGGCCAGAAACTATGCGATTTTTGCAGCTGGCGGGCAAAAATAGCGCGATTTTCGCCGCTACCGGCCGAAAATCGCGCGATTTTCGCCGGTAGCGGGCAAAAACCATGCGATTTTCGCAGCTTGCAGGCAAAAATCGTAATTTTCGCCGCTACCGGCCAAAAATCGTGCGAATTTCGCCGCTAGCGCCCAAAAACCATGCGATTTTCGAAGCTGGCAGGCAAAAATCGCGATTTTCGCCGCTACCGGCCAAAAATAGCGCGATTTTCGCCGCTAGCGGCCAGAAAGTATGCGATTTTTGCAGCTGGCATAAAAAAATAGCGCGATTTTTGCAGCTGGCATAAAAAAATAGCGCGATTTTCGCCGCTACTGGGCAAAAACCGCGCGATTTTCGCCACTAGCGGCCAAAAACCATGCGATTTGTGCAGCTGGCCGGCAAAAATCGCAATTTTCGCCGCTAGCGACCAGAAACTATGCGATTTTCGCCGCTAGCGGCCAAAAACCGTGCGATTTTCGCAGGTGGCGGGCAAAAATCACGATTTTCGCCGCTACCGGCCAAAAATAGCGCGATTTTCGCTGCTACCGGCCAAAAACCGCGCGATTTCCGCCGCTAGCGCCCAAAAATCATGCGATTTTCGCAGCTGGCTGGCAAAAATCGCGATTTTCGCCGCTACCGGCCAAAAATAGCGCGATTATCGCCGCTAGCGGCCAAAAACCGTGCGATTTTCGCAGCTGGCGGGCAAAAATCGCAATTTTCGCCGCTACCGGCCAAAAAGTCGCGCGATTTTCGCCTCTAGGGGCCAGAAACTATGCGATTTTTGCAGCTGGCATGCAAAAATAGCGCGATTTTCGCCGCTACTGGCCAAAAACCGCGCGATTTTCGACACTAGCGGCCAAAAACCATGCGATTTGTGCAGCTGGCGGGCAAAAATCGCGATTTTCGCCGTTAGCGACCAGAAACTATGCGATTTTCGCCGCTAGCGGCCAGAAACTATGCGATTTTTGCAGCTGGCGGGTAAAAATCGCGCGAATTTTGCCGCTACCTGCCAAAAACCGCGCGATTTTCGCCGCTAGCGGCCAAAAACCATGCGATTTTCGCAACTTGCGGGCAAAAATAGCGCGATTTTCGCCGCTACCGGCCAAAAATAGCGCGATTTTCACCGCTAGCGGCCAAAAATCGTGCGAATTTCGCCGCTAGTGGCCAAAAACCGCGCGATTTTCGCCTCTAGGGGTCAGAAACTGTGCGATTTTCGCAGCTGGCGGGCAAAAATCGCGATTTTCACCGCTACCGGCCAAAAATATCGCGATTTTTACCGCTAGCGGCCAAAAACCGTGCGATTTTCGCAGCTAGCGGGCAAAAATCGCGATTTTCGCCACTACCGGCCAAAAATAGCGCGATTTTCGCCGCTAGCGGCCAAAAACCGTGCGATTTTCACCGCTAGCGGCCAAAAATCGTGCGAATTTCGCCGCTAGTGGCCAAAAACCGCGCGATTTTCGCCTCTAGGGGTCAGAAACTATGCGATTTTTCCAGCTAGCGGGCAAAAATAGCGCGATTTTCGCTGCTACTGGCCAAAAACCGCGCGATTTTCGCCGCTAGAGCCCAAAAACTATGCGATTTTCGCCGCTGGCGGGCAAAAATCGCGATTTTCGCCGCTACCGGCCAAAAATAGCGCGATTTTCGCCGCTAGCGGCCAAAAACCGTGCGATTTTCGCAGCTGGCGGGCAAAAATCGCGATTTTCGCCGCTACCGGCCAAAAATAGCGCGATTTTCGCCGCTAGCGGCCAGAAACTATGCGATTTTTGCAGCTGGCATGCAAAAATAGCGCGATTTTCGCCGCTACTGGCCAAAAACCGCGCGATTTTCGACACTTGCGGCCAATAACCATGCGATTTGTGCAGCTGGCGGGCAAAAATCGCGATTTTCGCCGCTAGCGACCAGAAACTATGCGATTTTCGCCGCTAGCGGCCAAAAACTGTGCGATTTTCGCAGCTGGCGGGCAAAAATCGCGATTTTCGCCACTACCGGCCAAAAATAGCGCGATTTTCGCCGCTAGCGGCCAAAAACCGTGCGATTTTCACCGCTAGCGGCCAAAAATCGTGCGAATTTCGCCGCTAGTGGCCAAAAACCGCGCGATTTTCGCCTCTAGGGGTCAGAAACTATGCGATTTTTCCAGCTTGCGGGCAAAAATAGCGCGAATTTCGCTGCTACTGGCCAAAAACAGCGCGATTTTCGCCGCTAGAGCCCAAAAACCATGCGATTTTCGCAGCTGGCGGGCAAAAATCGCGATTTTCGCCGCTACTGGCCAAAAACCGCGCGATTTTCGACACTAGCGGCCAAAAACCATGCGATTTGTGCAGCTGGCGGGCAAAAATCGCGATTTTCGCCGCTAGCGACCAGAAACTATGCGATTCTCGCCGCTAGGGGCCAAAAACTGCGATTTTCGCCGCTGGCGGGCAAAAATCGCGATTTTCGCTGCTACCGGCCAAAAATAGCGCGATTTTCGCCGCTAGCGACCAGAAACTATGTGATTTTTGCGGCTGGCGGGCAAAAATAGCGCGATTTTCGCCGCTACGGGCCAAAAACCGCGCGATTTTCGCCGCTAGCGGCCAAAAACCATTCGATTTTCGCAGCTGGCGGGCAAAAATCGCGATTTTCGCCGCTACCGGCCAAAAATAGCGCGATTTTCGCCGCTAGCGGCCAAAAACCATGCGATTTTCGCAGCTTGCGGGCAAAAATCGCGATTTTCGCCGCTACCGGCCAAAAATCGTGCGAATTTCGCTGCTAGCGCCCAAAAACCATGCGATTTTCGCAGCTGGCGGGCAAAAATCGCGATTTTCGCCGCTACCGGCCAAAAATAGCGCGATTTTCGCCGCTAGCGGCCAAAAACCGTGCGATTTTCGCAGCTGGCAGGCAAAAATTGCGATTTTCGCCGCTAAAGGCCAAAAATAGCGCGAATTTCGCTGCTACTGGCCAAAAACAGCGCGATTTTCGCCGCTAGAGCCCAAAAACCATGCGATTTTCGCAGCTGGCGGGCAAAAATCGCGATTTTCGCCGCTACTGGCCAAAAACCGCGCGATTTTCGACACTAGCGGCCAAAAACCATGCGATTTGTGCAGCTGGCGGGCAAAAATCGCGATTTTTGCCGCTAGCGACCAGAAACTATGCGATTTTCGCCGCTAGGGGCCAAAAACTGCGATTTTCGCCGCTGGCGGGCAAAAATCGCGATTTTCGCTGCTACTGGCCAAAAATAGCGCGATTTTCGCCGCTAGCGACCAGAAACTATGTGATTTTTGCGGCTGGCGGGCAAAAATAGCGCGATTTTCGCCGCTACGGGCCAAAAACCGCGCGATTTTCGCCGCTAACGGCCAAAAACCATGCGATTTTCGCAGCTGGCGGGCAAAAATCGCGATTTTCGCCGCTACCGGCCAAAAATAGCGCGATTTTTGCCGCTAGCGAACAAAAACCGTGCGATTTTCGCCGCTCCCGGCCAAAAATAGGGCGATTTTCGCCGCTAGCGGCCAAAAACCGTGCGATTTTCGCAGCTGGCGGGCAAAAATTGCGATTTTCGCCGCTAAAGGCCAAAAATAGCGCGATTTTCGCCGCTAGCGGCCAAAAACCGCGCGATTTTCGCCGCTAGCGCCCAAAAACCATGCGATTTTTGAAGCTAGGGGGCAAAAATCGCGTTTTTTCGCCGCTACCGGCTAAAAATAGCGCGATTTTCGCCGCTAGCGGCCAGAAACTATGCGATTTTTGCAGCTGGCATGCAAAAATAGCGCGATTTTCGCCGCTACTGGCCAAAAACCGCGCGATTTTCGACACTAGCGGCCAAAAACCATGCGATTTGTGCAGCTGGCGGGCAAAAATCGCGATTTTCGCCGTTAGCGACCAGAAACTATGCGATTTTTGCAGCTGGCGGGTAAAAATCGCGCGAATTTTGCCGCTACCTGCCAAAAACCGCGCGATTTTCGCCGCTAGCGGCCAAAAACCATGCGATTTTCGCAGCTTGCGGGCAAAAATAGCGCGATTTTCGCCGCTACCGGCCAAAAATAGCGCGATTTTTGCCGCTAGCGAACAAAAACCGTGCGATTTTCGCCGCTACCGGCCAAAAATAGCGCGATTTTCGCCGCTAGCAGCCAGAAACTATGCGATTTTTGCAGCTTGCGGGCAAAAATAGCGCGATTTTCGCTGCTACCGGCGAAAAACCGCAAGATTTTCGCGCTAGCAGCCAAAAACTATGCGATTTTCGCAGCTAGCGGCCAAAAATAGCGCGATTTTCGCCGCTAGCGCCCAAAAACCATGCGATTTTCACAGCTGGCAGGCAAAAATCGCGATTTTCGCCGCTACCGGCCAAAAATAGCGCGATTTTCGCCGCTAGCGGCCAAAAACCTTCCGATTTTCGCCGCTACCGGGCAAAAATCGCGATTTTCGCCGCTACCGGCAAAAATAGCGCGATTTTCGCCGCTAGCAACCAGAAACTATGCGATTTTTGCAGCTAGCGGCCAAAAATAGCGCGATTTTCGCCGCTAGCGCCCAAAAACTATGCGATTTTTGCAGCTAGCGGCCAAAAATAGCGCGATTTTCGCCGCTAGCGCCCAAAAACCATGCGATTTTCGCAGCTGGCGGGCAAAAATAGCGCGATTTTCGCCGCTAGCGGCCAGAAACTATGCGATTTTTGCAGCTGGCGGGCAAAAATAGAGCGATTTTCGCCGCTACCGGCCAAAAATAGCGCGATTTTTGCCGCTAGCGGCCAAAAACCATGCGATTTTCGCAGCTGGCAGGCAAAAATCGCGATTTTCACCGCTACCGGCCAAAAATAGCGCGATTTTCACCGCTAGCGGCCAAAAACCGTGCGATTTTCGCAGCTGGCGGGCAAAAATCGCGATTTTCGCCGCTACCGGCCAAAAATAGCGCGAATTTCGCCGCTAGCGGCCAAAAACCGTGCGAATTTCGCCGCTAGTGGCCAAAAATCGCGCGATTTTCGCCTCTAGCGGCCAGAAACTATGCGATTTTTGCAGCTGGCGGGCAAAAATAGCGCGATTTTCGCCGCTACCGGCCGAAAATCGCGCGATTTTCGCCGGTAGCGGGCAAAAACCATGCGATTTTCGCAGCTTGCAGGCAAAAATCGTAATTTTCGCCGCTACCGGCCAAAAATCGTGCGAATTTCGCCGCTAGCGCCCAAAAACCATGCGATTTTCGAAGCTGGCAGGCAAAAATCGCGATTTTCGCCGCTACCGGCCAAAAATAGCGCGATTTTCGCCGCTAGCGGCCAGAAAGTATGCGATTTTTGCAGCTGGCATAAAAAAATAGCGCGATTTTTGCAGCTGGCATAAAAAAATAGCGCGATTTTCGCCGCTACTGGGCAAAAACCGCGCGATTTTCGCCACTAGCGGCCAAAAACCATGCGATTTGTGCAGCTGGCCGGCAAAAATCGCAATTTTCGCCGCTAGCGACCAGAAACTATGCGATTTTCGCCGCTAGCGGCCAAAAACCGTGCGATTTTCGCAGGTGGCGGGCAAAAATCACGATTTTCGCCGCTACCGGCCAAAAATAGCGCGATTTTCGCTGCTACCGGCCAAAAACCGCGCGATTTCCGCCGCTAGCGCCCAAAAATCATGCGATTTTCGCAGCTGGCTGGCAAAAATCGCGATTTTCGCCGCTACCGGCCAAAAATAGCGCGATTATCGCCGCTAGCGGCCAAAAACCGTGCGATTTTCGCAGCTGGCGGGCAAAAATCGCAATTTTCGCCGCTACCGGCCAAAAAGTCGCGCGATTTTCGCCTCTAGGGGCCAGAAACTATGCGATTTTTGCAGTTTGCGGGCAAAAATAGCGCGATTTTCGCTGCTACTGGCCAAAAACCGCGCGATTTTCGCCGCTAGAGCCCAAAAACTATGCGATTTTCGCCGCTGGCGGGCAAAAATCGCGATTTTCGCCGCTACCGGCCAAAAATAGCGCGATTTTCGCCGCTAGCGACCAGAAACTATGCGATTTTTGCGGCTGGCGGGCAAAAATAGCGCGATTTTCGCCGCTACGGGCCAAAAACCGCGCGATTTTCGCCGCTAGCGGCCAAAAAACATGCGATTTTCGCAGCTGGCGGGCAAAAATCGCGATTTTCGCCGCTACCGGCCAAAAATAGCGCGATTTTCGCCGCTAGCGGCCAAAAACCGTGCGATTTTCGCCGCTGGCGGGCAAAAATAGCGCGATTTTCGCCGCTAGCGACCAGAAACTATGCGATTTTTGCAGCTTGCGGGCAAAAATAGCGCGATTTTTGCTGCTGCCGGCCAAAAACCGCGCGATTTTCGCCGCTAGCGCCCAAAAACCATGCGATTTTCGCAGCTGGGGGGCAAAAATTGCGATTTTCGCCGCTCCCGGCCAAAAATAGCGCGATTTTCGCCGCTAGCGGCCAAAAACCGTGCGATTTTCGCAGCTGGCGGGCAAAACTCGCAATTTTCGCCGCTACCGGCCAAAAATCGCGCGATTTTCGCCTCTAGGGGCCAGAAACTGTGCGTTTTTGCAGCTTGCGGGCAAAAATAGCGCGATTTTCGCTGCTACTGGCCAAAAACCGCGCAATTTTCGCTGCTAGAGCCCAAAAACTGCGATTTTCGCAGCTGGCGGGCAAAAATCGCGATTTTCGCCACTACCGGCCAAAAATAGCGCGATTTTCGCCGCTAGCGGCCAAAAATTGTGCGATTTTCGCAGCTGGCGGGCAAAAATCGCGATTTTCGCCGCTAAAGGCTAAAAATAGCGCGATTTTCGCCGCTAGCGGCCAAAAACCGTTCGATTTTCGCCGCTGGCGGGCAAATATCGCGATTTTCGCCGCTTCCGGCCAAAAATAGCGCGATTTTCGCCGCTAGCGACCAGAAACTATGCGATTTTTGCAGCTGGCAGGCAAAAATCGCGATTTTCGCCGCTAAAGGCCAAAAATAGCGCGATTTTCGCCGCTAGTGGCCAAAAACCATGCGATTTTCGCAGCTTGCGTGCAAAAATCGCGATTTTCGCCGCTACCGGCCAAAAATCGTGCGAATTTCGCCGCTAGCGCCCAAAAACAGTGCAATTTTCGCAGCTGGCGAGCAAAAATCAAGATTTTCGCCGCTACCGGCCAAAAATAGCGCGATTTTCGCCGCTAGCGGCCAAAAACCATGCGAATTTCGCCGCTAGTGGCCAAAAATCGCGCGATTTTCGCCTCTAGCGGCCAGAAACTATGCGATTTTTGCAACTTGCGGGCAAAAATAGCGCGATTTTCGCTGCTACCGGCCAAAAATAGCGCGATTTTTGCCGCTAGCGAACAAAAACCGTGCGATTTTCGCTGCTACTGGCCAAAAATAGCGCGATTTTCGCCGCTAGCGGCCAAAAACTGTGCGATTTTCGCAGCAGGCGGGCAAAAATCGCGATTTTCGCCGCTAAAGGACAAAAATAGCGCGATTTTTGCCGCTAGCGGCCAAAAACCGCGCGATTTTCGCCGCTAGCGCCCAAAAACCATGCGATTTTCGAAGCTAGCGGGCAAAAATCGCGTTTTTCGCCGCTACCGGCCAAAAATAGCGCGATTTTCGCCGCTAGCGGCCAGAAACTATGCGATTTTTGCAGCTGGCATGCAAAAATAGCGCGATTTTCGCCGCTACTGGCCAAAAACCGCGCGATTTTCGACACTAGAGGCCAAAAACCATGCGATTTGTGCAGCTGGCGGGCAAAAATCGCGATTTTCGCCGCTAGCGACCAGAAACTATGCGATTTTCGCCGCTAGCGGCCAAAAACTGCGATTTTCGCCGCTGGCGGGCAAAAATCGCGATTTTCGCCGCTACCGGCTAAAAATAGCACGATTTTCGCCGCTAGCGACCAGAAACTATGCGATTTTTGCGGCTGGCGGGCAAAAAAAGCGCGATTTTCGCCGCTACGGGCCAAAAACCGCGCGATTTTCGCCGCTAGCGGCCAAAAACCATGCGATTTTCGCAGCTTGCGGGCAAAAATTGCGATTTTCGCCGCTACCGGCCAAAAATAGCGCGATTTTCGCCGCTAGCGGCCAAAAACCGTGCGATTTTCGCCGCTGGCGGGCAAAAATCGCGATTTTCGCCGCTACCGGCCAAAAATAGCGCGATTTTCGCCGCTAGCGACCAGAAACTATGCGATTTTTGCAGCTTGCGGGCAAAAATAGCGCGATTTTCGCTGCTGCCGGCCAAAAACCGCGCGATTTTCGCCGCTAGCGCCCAAAAACCATGCGATTTTCGCAGCTGGGGGGCAAAAATCGCGATTTTCGCCGCTCCCGGCCAAAAATAGCGCGATTTTCGCCGCTAGCGGCCAAAAACCGTGCGATTTTCGCAGCTGGCGGGCAAAACTCGCAATTTTCGCCGCTCCCGGCCAAAAATAGCGCGATTTTCGCCGCTAGCGGCCAAAAACCGTGCGATTTTCGAAGCTGGCGGGCAAAACTCGCAATTTTCGCCGCTACCGGCCAAAAATCGCGCGATTTTCGCCTCTAGGGGCCAGAAACTGTGCGTTTTTGCAGCTTGCGGGCAAAAATAGCGCGATTTTCGCTGCTACTGGCCAAAAACCGCGCGATTTTCGCCGCTAGAGCCCAAAAACCGTGCGATTTTCGCCGCTAGCGGCCAAAAACCATGCGAATTTCGCCGCTAGTGGCCAAAAATCGCGCGATTTTCGCCTCTAGCGGCCAGAAACTATGCGATTTTTGCAACTTGCGGGCAAAAATAGCGCGATTTTCGCTGCTACCGGCCAAAAATAGAGCGATTTTTGCCGCTAGCGAACAAAAACCGTGCGATTTTCGCTGCTACCGGCCAAAAATAGCGCGATTTTCGCCGCTAGCGGCCAAAAACTGTGCGATTTTCGCAGCAGGCGGGCAAAAATCGCGATTTTCGCCGCTAAAGGACAAAAATAGCGCGATTTTCGCCGCTAGCGCCCAAAAACCATGCGATTCTCGAAGCTAGCGGGCAAAAATCGCGTTTTTCGCCGCTACCGGCCAAAAATAGCGCGATTTTCGCCGCTAGCGGCCAGAAACTATGCGATTTTTGCAGCTGGCATGCAAAAATAGCGCGATTTTCGCCGCTACTGGCCAAAAACCGCGCGATTTTCGACACTAGAGGCCAAAAACCATGCGATTTGTGCAGCTGGCGGGCAAAAATCGCGATTTTCGCCGCTAGCGACCAGAAACTATGCGATTTTTGCAGCTGGCGGGCAAAAATAGCGCGATTTTCGCCGCTAGCGGCCAAAAACCGTGCGAATTTCGCCGCTAGTGGCCAAAAATCGCGCGATTTTCGCCTCTAGCGGCCAGAAACTATGCGATTTTTGCAGCTGGCGGGCAAAAATAGCGCGATTTTTGCCGCTACCGGCCAAAAACCGCGCGATTTTCGCCGCTAGCGGCCAAAAACCATGCGATTTTCGCAGCTTGCGGGCAAAAATCGCGATTTTCACCGCTACCGGCCAAAAATCGTGCGAATTTCGCCGCTAGCGCCCAAAAACCATGCGATTTTCGCAGCTGGCGGGCAAAAATCGCGATTTTCGCCGCTACCGGCCAAAAATATCGCGATTTTCGCCGCTAGCGGCCAAAAACCGTTCAATTTTCGCCGCTGGCGGGCAAATATCGCGATTTTCGCCGCTACCGGCCAAAAATAGCGCGATTTTTGCCGCTACCGGCCAAAAATAGCGCGATTTTCGCCGCTAGCGGCCAAAAACCGTGCAATTTTCGCAGCTGGCGGGCAAAAATCGCGATTTTCGCCGCTACCGGCCAAAAATAGCGCGATTTTTGCCGCTAGCGGCCAAAAACCGCGCGATTTTCGAAGCTAGCGGGCAAAAATCGCGTTTTTCGCCGCTACCGGCCAAAAATAGCGCGATTTTCGCCGCTAGCGGCCTGAAACTATGCGATTTTTGTAGCTGGCATGCAAAAATAGCGCGATTTTCGCCGCTACTGGCCAAAAACCGCGCGATTTTCGACACTAGCGGCCAAAAACCATGCGATTTGTGCAGCTGGCGGGCAAAAATCGCGATTTTCGCCGCTAGCGACCAGAAACTATGCGATTTTCGCCGCTAGCGGCCAAAAACTGTGCGATTTTCGCCGCTGGCGGGCAAAAATCGCGATTTTCGCCGCTACCGGCCAAAAATTGTGCGATTTTCGCCGCTAGCGACCAGAAACTATGCGATTTTTGCGGCTGGCGGGCAAAAATAGCGCAATTTTCGCCGCTACGGGCCAAAAACCGCGCGATTTTCGCCGCTAGCGGCCAAAAACCATGCGATTTTCGCAGCTGGCGGGCAAAAATCGCGATTTTCGCCGCTACCGGCCAAAAATAGCGCGATTTTTGCCGCTAGCGAACAAAAACCGTGCGATTTTCGCCGCTACCGGCCAAAAATAGCGCGATTTTCGCCGCTAGCGGCCAAAAACCGTACGATTTTCGCAGCTGGCGGGCAAAAATCGCGATTTTCGCCGCTACCGGCCAAAAATAGCGCGATTTTCGCCGCTAGCGGCCAAAAACCATGCGATTTTCGCAGCTTGCGGGCAAAAATCGCGATTTTCGCCGCTACCGGCCAAAAATCGTGCGAATTTCGCCGCTAGCGCCCAAAAACCATGCGATTTTCGCAGCTGGCGGGCAAAAATCGCGATTTTCGCCGCTACCGGCCAAAAATAGCGCGATTTTCGCCGCTAGCAGCCAAAAACCGTGCGATTTTCGCAGCTGGCGGGCAAAAATCGCGATTTTCGCCGCTAAAGGCCAAAAATAGCGTGATTTTCGCCGCTAGCGGCCAAAAACCGCGCGATTTTCGCCGCTAGCGCCCAAAAACCATGCGATTTTCGAAGCTAGCGGGCAAAAATCGCGTTTTTCGCCGCTAAAGGCCAAAAATAGCGCGATTTTCGCCGCTAGCGGCCAAAAACTATGCGATTTTTGCAGCTGGCATGCAAAAATAGCGCGATTTTCGCCGCTACTGGCCAAAATCCGCGCGATTTTCGACAGTAGCGGCCAAAAACCATGCGATTTGTGCAGCTGGCGGGCAAAAATCGCGATTTTCGCCGCTAGCGGCCAAAAACCGCGCGATTTTCGCCGCTAGCGCCCAAAAACCATGCGATTTTCGAAGCTAGCGGGCAAAAATCGCGTTTTTCGCCGCTACCGGCCAAAAATAGCGCGATTTTCGCCGCTAGCGGCCTGAAACTATGCGATTTTTGTAGCTGGCATGCAAAAATAGCGCGATTTTCGCCGCTACTGGCCAAAAACCGCGCGATTTTCGACACTAGCGGCCAAAAACCATGCGATTTGTGCAGCTGGCGGGCAAAAATCGCGATTTTCGCCGCTAGCGACCAGAAACTATGCGATTTTCGCCGCTAGCGGCCAAAAACTGTGCGATTTTCGCCGCTGGCGGGCAAAAATCGCGATTTTCACCGCTACCGGCCAAAAATTGTGCGATTTTCGCCGCTAGCGACCAGAAACTATGCGATTTTTGCGGCTGGCGGGCAAAAATAGCGCAATTTTCGCCGCTACGGGCCAAAAACCGCGCGATTTTCGCCGCTAGCGGCCAAAAACCATGCGATTTTCGCAGCTGGCGGGTAAAAATCGCGATTTTCGCCGCTACCGGCCAAAAATAGCGCGATTTTTGCCGCTAGCGAACAAAAACCGTGCGATTTTCGCCGCTACCGGCCAAAAATAGCGCGATTTTCGCCGCTAGCGGCCAAAAACCGTGCGATTTTCGCAGCTGGCGGGCAAAAATCGCGATTTTCGCCGCTACCGGCCAAAAATAGCGCGATTTTCGCCGCTAGCGGCCAAAAACCATGCGATTTTCGCAGCTTGCGGGCAAAAATCGCGATTTTCGCCGCTACCGGCCAAAAATCGTGCGAATTTCGCCGCTAGCGCCCAAAAACCATGCGATTTTCGCAGCTGGCGGGCAAAAATCGCGATTTTCGCCGCTACCGGCCAAAAATAGCGCGATTTTCGCCGCTAGCAGCCAAAAACCGTGCGATTTTCGCAGCTGGCGGGCAAAAATCGCGATTTTCGCCGCTAAAGGCCAAAAATAGCGTGATTTTCGCCGCTAGCGGCCAAAAACCGCGCGATTTTCGCCGCTAGCGCCCAAAAACCATGCGATTTTCGAAGCTAGCGGGCAAAAATCGCGTTTTTTCGCCGCTAAAGGCCAAAAATAGCGCGATTTTCGCCGCTAGCGGCCAAAAACTATGCGATTTTTGCAGCTGGCATGCAAAAATAGCGCGATTTTCGCCGCTACTGGCCAAAATCCGCGCGATTTTCGACAGTAGCGGCCAAAAACCATGCGATTTGTGCAGCTGGCGGGCAAAAATCGCGATTTTCGCCGCTAGCGACCAGAAACTATGCGATTTTCGCCGCTAGCGGCAAAAAACTGTGCGATTTTCGCCGCTGGCGGGCAAAAATCGCGATTTTCGCCGCTACCGGCCAAAAATTGTGCGATTTTCGCCGCTAGCGACCAGAAACTATGCGATTTTTGCGGCTGGCGGGCAAAAATAGCGCAATTTTCGCCGCTACGGGCCAAAAACCGCGCGATTTTCGCCGGTAGCGGCCAAAAACCATGCGATTTTCGCAGCTGGCGGGCAAAAATCGCGATTTTCGCCGCTACCGGCCAAAAATAGCGCGATTTTTGCCGCTAGCGAACAAAAACCGTGCGATTTTCGCCGCTACCGGCCAAAAACCATGCGATTTTCGCAGCTGGCGGGCAAAAATCGCGATTTTCGCCGCTACCGGCCAAAAATAGCGCGATTTTCGCCGCTAGCAGCCAAAAACCGTGCGATTTTCGCAGCTGGCGGGCAAAAATCGCGATTTTCGCCGCTAAAGGCCAAAAATAGCGTGATTTTCGCCGCTAGCGGCCAAAAACCGCGCGATTTTCGCCGCTAGCGCCCAAAAACCATGCGATTTTCGAAGCTAGCGGGCAAAAATCGCGTTTTTCGCCGCTAAAGGCCAAAAATAGCGCGATTTTCGCCGCTAGCGGCCAAAAACTATGCGATTTTTGCAGCTGGCATGCAAAAATAGCGCGATTTTCGCCGCTACTGGCCAAAAACCGCGCGATTTTCGACAGTAGCGGCCAAAAACCATGCGATTTTCGCAGCTAGCGGGCAAAAATCGCGATTTTCGCCGCTACCGGCCAAAAATAGCGCGATTTTCGCCACTAGCGGCCAAAAACCGTGCGATTTTCTACGCTGGCGGGCAAAAATAGCGCGATTTTCGCCGCTAGCGACCAGAAACTATGCGATTTTTGCAGCTTGCGGGCAAAAATAGCGCGATTTTCGCTGCTGCCGGCCAAAAACCGCGCGATTTTCGCCGCTAGCGCCCAAAAACCATGCGATTTTCGCAGCTGGGGGGCAAAAATCGCAATTTTCGCCGCTACCGGCCAAAAAGTCGCGCGATTTTCGCCTCTAGGGGCCAGAAACTATGCGATTTTTGCAGTTTGCGGGCAAAAATAGCGCGATTTTCGCTGCTACTGGCCAAAAACCGCGCGATTTTCGCCGCTAGAGCCCAAAAACTATGCGATTTTCGCCGCTGGCGGGCAAAAATCGCGATTTTCGCCGCTACCGGCCAAAAATAGCGCGATTTTCGCCGCTAGCGGCCAAAAACCGTGCGATTTTCGCAGCTGGCGGGCAAAAATCGCGATTTTCGCCGCTAAAGGCCAAAAATAGCGCGATTTTCGCCGCTAAAGGCCAAAAATAGCGCGATTTTCGCCGCTAGCGGCTAAAAACCGTGCGAATTTCGCCGCTAGTGGCCAAAAATCGCGCGATTTTCGCCTCTAGCGGCCAGAAACTATGCGATTTTTTCAGCTGGCGGGCAAAAATAGCGCGAATTTTGCCGCTACCGGCCAAAAACCGCGCGATTTTCGCCGCTAGCGGCCAAAAACCATGCGATTTTCGCAGCTGGCGGGCAAAAATCGCAATTTTCGCCGCTACCGGCCAAAAATAGCGCGATTTTCGCCGCTAGCGACCAAAAACCGTGCGATTTTCGCCGCTGGCGGGCAAATATCGCGATTTTCGCCGCTACCGGCCAAAAATAGCGCGATTTTTGCCGCTACCGGCCAAAAATAGCGCGATTTTCGCCGCTAGCGGCCAAAAACCGTGCGATTTTCGCAGCTGGCGGGCAAAAATCGCGATTTTCGCCGCTACCGGCCAAAAATAGCGCGATTTTCGCCGCTAGCGGCCAAAAACCGCGCGATTTTCGCCGCTAGCGCCCAAAAACCATGCGATTTTCGAAGCTAGCGGGCAAAAATCGCGTTTTTCGCCGCTACCGGCCAAAAATAGCGCGATTTTCGCCGCTAGCGGCCTGAAACTATGCGATTTTTGTAGCTGGCATGCAAAAATAGCGCGATTTTCGCCGCTACTGGCCAAAAACCGCGCGATTTTCGACACTAGCGGCCAAAAACCATGCGATTTGTGCAGCTGGCGGGCAAAAATCGCGATTTTCGCCGCTAGCGACCAGAAACTATGCGATTTTCGCCGCTAGCGGCCAAAAACTGTGCGATTTTCGCCGCTAGCGACCAGAAACTATGCGATTTTTGCGGCTGGCGGGCAAAAATAGCGCAATTTTCGCCGCTACGGGCCAAAAACCGCGCGATTTTCGCCGCTAGCGGCCAAAAACCATGCGATTTTCGCAGCTGGCGGGCAAAAATCGCGATTTTCGCCGCTACCGGCCAAAAATAGCGCGATTTTTGCCGCTAGCGAACAAAAACCGTGCGATTTTCGCCGCTACCGGCCAAAAATAGCGCGATTTTCGCCGCTAGCGGCCAAAAACCGTGCGATTTTCGCAGCTGGCGGGCAAAAATCGCGATTTTCGCCGCTACCGGCCAAAAATAGCGCGATTTTCGCCGCTAGCGGCCAAAAACCATGCGATTTTCGCAGCTTGCGGGCAAAAATCGCGATTTTCGCCGCTACCGGCCAAAAATCGTGCGAATTTCGCCGCTAGCGCCCAAAAACCATGCGATTTTCGCAGCTGGCGGGCAAAAATCGCGATTTTCGCCGCTACCGGCCAAAAATAGCGCGATTTTCGCCGCTAGCAGCCAAAAACCGTGCGATTTTCGCAGCTGGCGGGCAAAAATCGCGATTTTCGCCGCTAAAGGCCAAAAATAGCGTGATTTTCGCCGCTAGCGGCCAAAAACCGCGCGATTTTCGCCGCTAGCGCCCAAAAACCATGCGATTTTCGAAGCTAGCGGGCAAAAATCGCGTTTTTCGCCGCTAAAGGCCAAAAATAGCGCGATTTTCGCCGCTAGCGGCCAAAAACTATGCGATTTTTGCAGCTGGCATGCAAAAATAGCGCGATTTTCGCCGCTACTGGCCAAAAACCGCGCGATTTTCGACAGTAGCGGCCAAAAACCATGCGATTTGTGCAGCTGGCGGGCAAAAATCGCGATTTTCGCCGCTAGCGACCAGAAACTATGCGATTTTCGCCGCTAGCGGCCAAAAACTGTGCGATTTTCGCCGCTGGCGGGCAAAAATCGCGATTTTCGCCGCTACCGGCCAAAAATTGTGCGATTTTCGCCGCTAGCGACCAGAAACTATGCGATTTTTGCGGCTGGCGGGCAAAAATAGCGCAATTTTCGCCGCTACGGGCCAAAAACCGCGCGATTTTCGCCGCTAGCGGCCAAAAACCATGCGATTTTCGCAGCTGGCGGGCAAAAATCGCGATTTTCGCCGCTACCGGCCAAAAATAGCGCGATTTTTGCCGCTAGCGAACAAAAACCGTGCGATTTTCGCCGCTACCGGCCAAAAACCGTGCGATTTTCGCAGCTGGCGGGCAAAAATCGCGATTTTCGCCGCTACCGGCCAAAAATAGCGCGATTTTCGCCGCTAGCGGCCAAAAACCATGCGATTTTCGCAGCTTGCGGGCAAAAATCGCGATTTTCGCCGCTACCGGCCAAAAATCGTGCGAATTTCGCCGCTAGCGCCCAAAAACCATGCGATTTTCGCAGCTGGCGGGCAAAAATCGCGATTTTCGCCGCTACCGGCCAAAAATAGCGCGATTTTCGCCGCTAGCAGCCAAAAACCGTGCGATTTTCGCAGCTGGCGGGCAAAAATCGCGATTTTCGCCGCTAAAGGCCAAAAATAGCGTGATTTTCGCCGCTAGCGGCCAAAAACCGCGCGATTTTCGCCGCTAGCGCCCAAAAGCCATGCGATTTTCGAAGCTAGCGGGCAAAAATCGCGTTTTTCGCCGCTAAAGGCCAAAAATAGCGCGATTTTCGCCGCTAGCGGCCAAAAACTATGCGATTTTTGCAGCTGGCATGCAAAAATAGCGCGATTTTCGCCGCTACTGGCCAAAAACCGCGCGATTTTCGACAGTAGCGGCCAAAAACCATGCGATTTTCGCAGCTAGCGGGCAAAAATCGCGATTTTCGCCGCTACCGGCCAAAAATAGCGCGATTTTCGCCGCTAGCGGCCAAAAACCGTGCGATTTTCTACGCTGGCGGGCAAAAATAGCGCGATTTTCGCCGCTAGCGACCAGAAACTATGCGATTTTTGCAGCTTGCGGGCAAAAATAGCGCGATTTTCGCTGCTGCCGGCCAAAAACCGCGCGATTTTCGCCGCTAGCGCCCAAAAACCATGCGATTTTCGCAGCTGGGGGGCAAAAATCGCAATTTTCCGCCGCTACCGGCCAAAAAGTCGCGCGATTTTCGCCTCTAGGGGCCAGAAACTATGCGATTTTTGCAGTTTGCGGGCAAAAATAGCGCGATTTTCGCTGCTACTGGCCAAAAACCGCGCGATTTTCGCCGCTAGAGCCCAAAAACTATGCGATTTTCGCCGCTGGCGGGCAAAAATCGCGATTTTCGCCGCTACCGGCCAAAAATAGCGCGATTTTCGCCGCTAGCGGCCAAAAACCGTGCGATTTTCGCAGCTGGCGGGCAAAAATCGCGATTTTCGCCGCTAAAGGCCAAAAATAGCGCGATTTTCGCCGCTAAAGGCCAAAAATAGCGCGATTTTCGCCGCTAGCGGCTAAAAACCGTGCGAATTTCGCCGCTAGTGGCCAAAAATCGCGCGATTTTCGCCTCTAGCGGCCAGAAACTATGCGATTTTTTCAGCTGGCGGGCAAAAATAGCGCGAATTTTGCCGCTACCGGCCAAAAACCGCGCGATTTTCGCCGCTAGCGGCCAAAAACCATGCGATTTTCGCAGCTGGCGGGCAAAAATCGCGATTTTCGCCGCTACCGGCCAAAAATAGCGCGATTTTCGCCGCTAGCGACCAAAAACCGTGCGATTTTCGCTGCTGGCGGGCAAAATTCGCGATTTTCGCCGCTACCGGCCAAAAATAGCGCGATTTTCGCCGCTAGCGACCAGAAACTATGCGATTTTTGCTGCTGGCGGGCAAAAATCGCGATTTTCGCCGCTACCGGCCAAAAATAGCGCGATTTTCGCCGCTAGCGGCCAAAAACCATGCGATTTTCGCAGCTTGCGGGCAAAAATCGCGATATTCGCCGCTACCGGCCAAAAATCGTGCGAATTTCGCCGCTAGCGCCCAAAAACCATGCGATTTTCGCAGCTGGCGGGCAAAAATCGCGATTTTCGCCGCTATCGGCCAAAAATAGCGCGATTTTCGCCGCTAGCAGCCAAAAACCGTGCGATTTTCGCAGCTGGCGGGCAAAAATCGCGATTTTCGCCGCTAAAGGCCAAAAATAGCGCGATTTTCGCCGCTAGCGGCCAAAAACCGCGCGATTTTCGCCGCTAGCGCCCAAAAACCATGCGATTTTCGAAGGTAGCGGGCAAAAATAGCGCGATTTTCGCCGCTACTGGCCAAAAACCGCGCGATTTTCGACACTAGCGGCCAAAAACCATGCGATTTGTGCAGCTGGCGGGCAAAAATCGCGATTTTCGCCGCTAGCGACCAGAAATTATGCGATTTTCGCCGCTAGCGGCCAAAAACTGTGCGATTTTCGCCGCTGGCGGGCAAAAATCGCGATTTTCGCCGCTACCGGCCAAAAATAGCGCGATTTTCGCCGCTAGCGACCAGAAACTATGCGATTTTTGCGGCTGGCGGGCAAAAATAGCGCGATTTTCGCCGCTACGGGCCAAAAACCGCGCGATTTTCGCCGCTAGCGGCCAAAAACCATGCGATTTTCGCAGCTGGCGGGCAAAAATCGCGATTTTCGCCGCTACCGGCCAAAAATAGCGCGATTTTCGCCGCTGGCGGGCAAAAATCGCGATTTTTCGCCGCTACCGGCCAAAAATAGCGCGATTTTCGCCGCTAGCGACCAGAAACTATGCGATTTTTGCAGCTTGCGGGCAAAAATAGCGCGATTTTCGCTGCTGCCGGCCAAAAACCGCGCGATTTTCGCCGCTAGCGCCCAAAAACCATGCGATTTTCGCAGCTGGGGGGCAAAAATCGCGATTTTCGCCGCTCCCGGCCAAAAATAGCGCGATTTTCGCCGCTAGCGGCCAAAAACCGTGCGATTTTCGCAGCTGGCGGGCAAAACTCTCAATTTTCGCCGCTACCGGCCAAAAATCGCGCGATTTTCGCCTCTAGGGGCCAGAAACTGTGCGTTTTTGCAGCTTGCGGGCAAAAATAGCGCGATTTTCGCTGCTACTGGCCAAAAACCGCGCGATTTTCGCCGCTAGAGCCCAAAAACTATGCGATTTTCGCAGCTGGCGGGCAAAAATCGCGATTGTCGCGACTACCGGCCAAAAATAGCGCGATCTTCGCCGCTAGCGGCCAAAAACCGTGCGATTTTCGCAGCTGGCGGGCAAAAATCGCGATTTTTGCCGCTAAAGGCCAAAAATAGCGCGATTTTCGCCGCTTGCGGCCAAAAACCGTGCGAATTTCGCCGCTAGTGGCCAAAAATCGCGCGATTTTCGCCTCTAGCGGCCAGAAACTATGCGATTTTTGCAGCTGGCGGGCAAAAATAGCGCGATTTTTGCCGCTACCGGCCAAAAACCGCGCGATTTTCGCCGCTAGCGGCCAAAAACCATGCGATTTTCGCAGCTTGCGGGCAAAAATCACGATTTTCACCGCTACCGGCCAAAAATCGTGCGAATTTCGCCGCTAGCGCCCAAAAACCATGCGATTTTCGCAGCTGGCGGGCAAAAATCGCGATTTTCGCCGCTACCGGCCAAAAATATCGCGATTTTCGCCGCTAGCGGCCAAAAACCGTTCAATTTTCGCCGCTGGCGGGCAAATATCGCGATTTTCGCCGCTACCGGCCAAAAATAGCGCGATTTTCGCCGCTACCGGCCAAAAATAGCGCGATTTTCGCCGCTAGCGGCCAAAAACCGTGCGATTTTCGCAGCTGGCGGGCAAAAATCGCGATTTTCGCCGCTACCGGCCAAAAATAGCGCGATTTTCGCCGCTAGCGGCCAAAAACCGCGCGATTTTCGCCGCTAGCGCCCAAAAACCATGCGATTTTCGAAGCTAGCGGGCAAAAATCGCGTTTTTCGCCGCTACCGGCCAAAAATAGCGCGATTTTCGCCGCTAGCGGCCTGAAACTATGCGATTTTTGTAGCTGGCATGCAAAAATAGCGCGATTTTCGCCGCTACTGGCCAAAAACCGCGCGATTTTCGACACTAGCGGCCAAAAACCATGCGATTTGTGCAGCTGGCGGGCAAAAATCGCGATTTTCGCCGCTAGCGACCAGAAACTTTGCGATTTTCGCCGCTAGCGGCCAAAAACTGTGCGATTTTCGCCGCTGGCGGGCAAAAATCGCGATTTTCGCCGCTACCGGCCAAAAATTGTGCGATTTTCGCCGCTAGCGACCAGAAACTATGCGATTTTTGCGGCTGGCGGGCAAAAATAGCGCAATTTTCGCCGCTACGGGCCAAAAACCGCGCGATTTTCGCCGCTAGCGGCCAAAAACCATGCGATTTTCGCAGCTGGCGGGCAAAAATCGCGATTTTCGCCGCTACCGGCCAAAAATAGCGCGATTTTTGCCGCTAGCGAACAAAAACCGTGCGATTTTCGCCGCTACCGGCCAAAAATAGCGCGATTTTCGCCGCTAGCGGCCAAAAACCGTGCGATTTTCGCAGCTGGCGGGCAAAAATCGCGATTCTCGCCGCTACCGGCCAAAAATAGCGCGATTTTCGCCGCTAGCGGCCAAAAACCATGCGATTTTCGCAGCTTGCGGGCAAAAATCGCGATTTTCGCCGCTACCGGCCAAAAATCGTGCGAATTTCGCCGCTAGCGCCCAAAAACCATGCGATTTTCGCAGCTGGCGGGCAAAAATCGCGATTTTCGCCGCTACTGGCCAAAAACCGCGCGATTTTCGACAGTAGCGGCCAAAAACCATGCGATTTTCGCAGCTAGCGGGCAAAAATCGCGATTTTCGCCGCTACCGGCCAAAAATAGCGCGATTTTCGCCGCTAGCGGCCAAAAACCGTGCGATTTTCTACGCTGGCGGGCAAAAATAGCGCGATTTTCGCCGCTAGCGACCAGAAACTATGCGATTTTTGCAGCTTGCGGGCAAAAATAGCGCGATTTTCGCTGCTGCCGGCCAAAAACCGCGCGATTTTCGCCGCTAGCGCCCAAAAACCATGCGATTTTCGCAGCTGGGGGGCAAAAATCGCAATTTTCGCCGCTACCGGCCAAAAAGTCGCGCGATTTTCGCCTCTAGGGGCCAGAAACTATGCGATTTTTGCAGTTTGCGGGCAAAAATAGCGCGATTTTCGCTGCTACTGGCCAAAAACCGCGCGATTTTCGCCGCTAGAGCCCAAAAACTATGCGATTTTCGCCGCTGGCGGGCAAAAATCGCGATTTTCGCCGCTACCGGCCAAAAATAGCGCGATTTTCGCCGCTAGCGGCCAAAAACCGTGCGATTTTCGCAGCTGGCGGGCAAAAATCGCGATTTTCGCCGCTAAAGGCCAAAAATAGCGCGATTTTCGCCGCTAAAGGCCAAAAATAGCGCGATTTTCGCCGCTAGCGGCTAAAAACCGTGCGAATTTCGCCGCTAGTGGCCAAAAATCGCGCGATTTTCGCCTCTAGCGGCCAGAAACTATGCGATTTTTTCAGCTGGCGGGCAAAAATAGCGCGAATTTTGCCGCTACCGGCCAAAAACCGCGCGATTTTCGCCGCTAGCGGCCAAAAACCATGCGATTTTCGCAGCTGGCGGGCAAAAATCGCGATTTTCGCCGCTACCGGCCAAAAATAGCGCGATTTTCGCCGCTAGCGACCAAAAACCGTGCGATTTTCGCTGCTGGCGGGCAAAATTCGCGATTTTCGCCGCTACCGGCCAAAAATAGCGCGATTTTCGCCGCTAGCGACCAGAAACTATGCGATTTTTGCTGCTGGCGGGCAAAAATCGCGATTTTCGCCGCTACCGGCCAAAAATAGCGCGATTTTCGCCGCTAGCGGCCAAAAACCATGCGATTTTCGCAGCTTGCGGGCAAAAATCGCGATATTCGCCGCTACCGGCCAAAAATCGTGCGAATTTCGCCGCTAGCGCCCAAAAACCATGCGATTTTCGCAGCTGGCGGGCAAAAATCGCGATTTTCGCCGCTATCGGCCAAAAATAGCGCGATTTTCGCCGCTAGCAGCCAAAAACCGTGCGATTTTCGCAGCTGGCGGGCAAAAATCGCGATTTTCGCCGCTAAAGGCCAAAAATAGCGCGATTTTCGCCGCTAGCGGCCAAAAACCGCGCGATTTTCGCCGCTAGCGCCCAAAAACCATGCGATTTTCGAAGGTAGCGGGCAAAAATCGCGTTTTTCGCCGCTAAAGGCCAAAAATAGCGCGATTTTCGCCGCTAGCGGCCAAAAACTATGCGATTTTTGCAGCTGGCATGCAAAAATAGCGCGATTTTCGCCGCTACTAGCCAAAAACCGCGCGATTTTCGACACTAGCGGCCAAAAACCATGCGATTTGTGCAGCTGGCGGGCAAAAATCGCGATTTTCGCCGCTAGCGACCAGAAATTATGCGATTTTCGCCGCTAGCGGCCAAAAACTGTGCGATTTTCGCCGCTGGCGGGCAAAAATCGCGATTTTCGCCGCTACCGGCCAAAAATAGCGCGATTTTCGCCACTAGCGACCAGAAACTATGCGATTTTTGCGGCTGGCGGGCAAAAATAGCGCGATTTTCGCCGCTACGGGCCAAAAACCGCGCGATTTTCGCCGCTAGCGGCCAAAAACCATGCGATTTTCGCAGCTGGCGGGCAAAAATCGCGATTTTCGCCGCTACCGGCCAAAAATAGCGCGATTTTCGCCGCTGGCGGGCAAAAATCGCGATTTTCGCCGCTACCGGCCAAAAATAGCGCGATTTTCGCCGCTAGCGACCAGAAACTATGCGATTTTTGCAGCTTGCGGGCAAAAATAGCGCGATTTTCGCTGCTGCCGGCCAAAAACCGCGCGATTTTCGCCGCTAGCGCCCAAAAACCATGCGATTTTCGCAGCTGGGGGGCAAAAATCGCGATTTTCGCCGCTCCCGGCCAAAAATAGCGCGATTTTCGCCGCTAGCGGCCAAAAACCGTGCGATTTTCGCAGCTGGCGGGCAAAACTCTCAATTTTCGCCGCTACCGGCCAAAAATCGCGCGATTTTCGCCTCTAGGGGCCAGAAACTGTGCGTTTTTGCAGCTTGCGGGCAAAAATAGCGCGATTTTCGCTGCTACTGGCCAAAAACCGCGCGATTTTCGCCGCTAGAGCCCAAAAACTATGCGATTTTCGCAGCTGGCGGGCAAAAATCGCGATTGTCGCGACTACCGGCCAAAAATAGCGCGATCTTCGCCGCTAGCGGCCAAAAACCGTGCGATTTTCGCAGCTGGCGGGCAAAAATCGCGATTTTTGCCGCTAAAGGCCAAAAATAGCGCGATTTTCGCCGCTTGCGGCCAAAAACCGTGCGAATTTCGCCGCTAGTGGCCAAAAATCGCGCGATTTTCGCCTCTAGCGGCCAGAAACTATGCGATTTTTGCAGCTGGCGGGCAAAAATAGCGCGATTTTTGCCGCTACCGGCCAAAAACCGCGCGATTTTCGCCGCTAGCGGCCAAAAACCATGCGATTTTCGCAGCTTGCGGGCAAAAATCGCGATTTTCACCGCTACCGGCCAAAAATCGTGCGAATTTCGCCGCTAGCGCCCAAAAACCATGCGATTTTCGCAGCTGGCGGGCAAAAATCGCGATTTTCGCCGCTACCGGCCAAAAATATCGCGATTTTCGCCGCTAGCGGCCAAAAACCGTTCAATTTTCGCCGCTGGCGGGCAAATATCGCGATTTTCGCCGCTACCGGCCAAAAATAGCGCGATTTTCGCCGCTACCGGCCAAAAATAGCGCGATTTTCGCCGCTAGCGGCCAAAAACCGTGCGATTTTCGCAGCTGGCGGGCAAAAATCGCGATTTTCGCCGCTACCGGCCAAAAATAGCGCGATTTTCGCCGCTAGCGGCCAAAAACCGCGCGATTTTCGCCGCTAGCGCCCAAAAACCATGCGATTTTCGAAGCTAGCGGGCAAAAATCGCGTTTTTTCGCCGCTACCGGCCAAAAATAGCGCGATTTTCGCCGCTAGCGGCCTGAAACTATGCGATTTTTGTAGCTGGCATGCAAAAATAGCGCGATTTTCGCCGCTACTGGCCAAAAACCGCGCGATTTTCGACACTAGCGGCCAAAAACCATGCGATTTGTGCAGCTGGCGGGCAAAAATCGCGATTTTCGCCGCTAGCGACCAGAAACTTTGCGATTTTCGCCGCTAGCGGCCAAAAACTGTGCGATTTTCGCCGCTGGCGGGCAAAAATCGCGATTTTCGCCGCTACCGGCCAAAAATTGTGCGATTTTCGCCGCTAGCGACCAGAAACTATGCGATTTTTGCGGCTGGCGGGCAAAAATAGCGCAATTTTCGCCGCTACGGGCCAAAAACCGCGCGATTTTCGCCGCTAGCGGCCAAAAACCATGCGATTTTCGCAGCTGGCGGGCAAAAATCGCGATTTTCGCCGCTACCGGCCAAAAATAGCGCGATTTTTGCCGCTAGCGAACAAAAACCGTGCGATTTTCGCCGCTACCGGCCAAAAATAGCGCGATTTTCGCCGCTAGCGGCCAAAAACCGTGCGATTTTCGCAGCTGGCGGGCAAAAATCGCGATTCTCGCCGCTACCGGCCAAAAATAGCGCGATTTTCGCCGCTAGCGGCCAAAAACCATGCGATTTTCGCAGCTTGCGGGCAAAAATCGCGATTTTCGCCGCTACCGGCCAAAAATCGTGCGAATTTCGCCGCTAGCGCCCAAAAACCATGCGATTTTCGCAGCTGGCGGGCAAAAATCGCGATTTTCGCCGCTACCGGCCAAAAATAGCGCGATTTTCGCCTCTAGCAGCCAAAAACCGTGCGATTTTCGCAGCTGGCGGGCAAAAATCGCGATTTTCGCCGCTAAAGGCCAAAAATAGCGTGATTTTCGCCGCTAGCGGCCAAAAACCGCGCGATTTTCGCCGCTAGCGCCCAAAAACCATGCGATTTTCGAAGCTAGCGGGCAAAAATCGCGTTTTTCGCCGCTAAAGGCCAAAAATAGCGCGATTTTCGCCGCTAGCGGCCAAAAACTATGCGATTTTTGCAGCTGGCATGCAAAAATAGCGCGATTTTCGCCGCTACTGGCCAAAAACCACGCGATTTTCGACAGTAGCGGCCAAAAACCATGCGATTTTCGCAGCTAGCGGGCAAAAATCGCGATTTTCGCCGCTACCGGCCAAAAAAAACGCGATTTTCGCCGCTAGCGGCCAAAAACCGTGCGATTTTCTACGCTGGCGGGCAAAAATAGCGCGATTTTCGCCGCTAGCGACCAGAAACTATGCGATTTTTGCAGCTTGCGGCCAAAAACCGCGCGATTTTCGCCGCTAGCGCCCAAAAACCATGCGATTTTCGCAGCTGGGGGGCAAAACTCGCAATTTTCGCCGCTACCGGCCAAAAAGTCGCGCGATTTTCGCCTCTAGGGGCCAGAAACTATGCGATTTTTGCAGTTTGCGGGCAAAAATAGCGCGATTTTCGCTGCTACTGGCCAAAAACCGCGCGATTTTCGCCGCTAGAGCCCAAAAACTATGCGATTTTCGCCGCTGGCGGGCAAAAATCGCGATTTTCGCCGCTACCGGCCAAAAATAGCGCGATTTTCGCCGCTAGCGGCCAAAAACCGTGCGATTTTCGCAGCTGGCGGGCAAAAATCGCGATTTTCGCCGCTAAAGGCCAAAAATAGCGCGATTTTCGCCGCTAGCGGCTAAAAACCGTGCGAATTTCGCCGCTAGTGGCCAAAAATCGCGCGATTTTCGCCTCTAGCGGCCAGAAACTATGCGATTTTTTCAGCTGGCGGGCAAAAATAGCGCGATTTTCGCCGCTAGCGACCAAAAACCGTGCGATTTTCGCTGCTGGCGGGCAAAATTCGCGATTTTCGCCGCTACCGGCCAAAAATAGCGCGATTTTCGCCGCTAGCGACCAGAAACTATGCGATTTTTGCTGCTGGCGGGCAAAAATCGCGATTTTCGCCGCTACCGGCCAAAAATAGCGCGATTTTCGCCGCTAGCGGCCAAAAACCATGCGATTTTCGCAGCTTGCGGGCAAAAATCGCGATATTCGCCCCTACCGGCCAAAAATCGTGCGAATTTCGCCGCTAGCGCCCAAAAACCATGCGATTTTCGCAGCTGACGGGCAAAAATCGCGATTTTCGCCGCTACCGGCCAAAAATAGCGCGATTTTCGCCGCTAGCAGCCAAAAACCGTGCGATTTTCGCAGCTGGCGGGCAAAAATCGCGATTTTCGCCGCTAAAGGCCAAAAATAGCGCGATTTTCGCCGCTAGCGGCCAAAAACCGCGCGATTTTCGCCGCTAGCGCCCAAAAACCATGCGATTTTCGAAGGTAGCGGGCAAAAATCGCGTTTTTCGCCGCTAAAGGCCAAAAATAGCGCGATTTTCGCCGCTAGCGGCCAAAAACTATGCGATTTTTGCAGCTGGCATGCAAAAATAGCGCGATTTTCGCCGCTACTAGCCAAAAACCGCGCGATTTTCGACACTAGCGGCCAAAAACCATGCGATTTGTGCAGCTGGCGGGCAAAAATCGCGATTTTCGCCGCTAGCGACCAGAAATTATGCGATTTTCGCCGCTAGCGGCCAAAAACTGTGCGATTTTCGCCGCTGGCGGGCAAAAATCGCGATTTTCGCCGCTACCGGCCAAAAATAGCGCGATTTTCGCCACTAGCGACCAGAAACTATGCGATTTTTGCGGCTGGCGGGCAAAAATAGCGCGATTTTCGCCGCTACGGGCCAAAAACCGCGCGATTTTCGCCGCTAGCGGCCAAAAACCATGCGATTTTCGCAGCTGGCGGGCAAAAATCGCGATTTTCGCCGCTACCGACCAAAAATAGCGCGATTTTCGCCGCTAGCGACCAGAAACTATGCGATTTTTGCAGCTTGCGGGCAAAAATAGCGCGATTTTCGCTGCTGCCGGCCAAAAACCGCGCGATTTTCGCCGCTAGCGCCCAAAAACCATGCGATTTTCGCAGCTGGGGGGCAAAAATCGCGATTTTCGCCGCTCCCGGCCAAAAATAGCGCGATTTTCGCCGCTAGCGGCCAAAAACCGTGCGATTTTCGTAGCTGGCGGGCAAAACTCGCAATTTTCGCCGCTACCGGCCAAAAATCGCGCGATTTTCGCCTCTAGGGGCCAGAAACTGTGCGTTTTTGCAGCTTGCGGGCAAAAATAGCGCGATTTTCGCTGCTACTGGCCAAAAACCGCGCGATTTTCGCCGCTAGAGCCCAAAAACTATGCGATTTTCGCAGCTGGCGGGCAAAAATCGCGATTTTCGCCACTACCGGCCAAAAATAGCGCGATTTTCGCCGCTAGCGGCCAAAAACCGTGCGATTTTCGCAGCTGGCGGGCAAAAATCGCGATTTTTGCCGCTAAAGGCCAAAAATAGCGCGATTTTCGCCGCTAGCGGCCAAAAACCGTGCGAATTTCGCCGCTAGTGGCCAAAAATCGCGCGATTTTCGCCTCTAGCGGCCAGAAACTATGCGATTTTTGCAGCTGGCGGGCAAAAATAGCGCGATTTTTGCCGCAACCGGCCAAAAACCGCGCGATTTTCGCCGCTAGCGGCCAAAAACCATGCGATTTTCGCAGCTTGCGGGCAAAAATCGCGATTTTCACCGCTACCGGCCAAAAATCGTGCGAATTTCGCCGCTAGCGCCCAAAAACCATGCGATTTTCGCAGCTGGCGGGCAAAAATCGCGATTTTCGCCGCTACCGGCCAAAAATATCGCGATTTTCGCCGCTAGCGGCCAAAAACCGTTCAATTTTCGCCGCTGGCGGGCAAATATCGCGATTTTCGCCGCTACCGGCCAAAAATAGCGCGATTTTCGCCGCTAGCGGCCAAAAACCGTGCGATTTTCGCAGCTGGCGGGCAAAAATCGCGATTTTCGCCGCTACCGGCCAAAAATAGCGTGATTTTCGCCGCTAGCGGCCAAAAACCGCGCGATTTTCGCCGCTAGCGCCCAAAAACCATGCGATTTTCGAAGCTAGCGGGCAAAAATCGCGTTTTTCGCCGCTACCGGCCAAAAATAGCGCGATTTTCGCCGCTAGCGGCCTGAAACTATGCGATTTTTGTAGCTGGCATGCAAAAATAGCGCGATTTTCGCCGCTACTGGCCAAAAACCGCGCGATTTTCGACACTAGCGGCCAAAAACCATGCGATTTGTGCAGCTGGCGGGCAAAAATCGCGATTTTCGCCGCTAGCGACCAGAAACTATGCGATTTTCGCCGCTAGCGGCCAAAAACTGTGCGATTTTCGCCGCTGGCGGGCAAAAATCGCGATTTTCGCCGCTACCGGCCAAAAATTGTGCGATTTTCGCCGCTAGCGACCAGAAACTATGCGATTTTTGCGGCTGGCGGGCAAAAATAGCGCAATTTTCGCCGCTACGGGCCAAAAACCGCGCGATTTTCGCCGCTAGCGGCCAAAAACCATGCGATTTTCGCAGCTGGCGGGCAAAAATCGCGATTTTCGCCGCTACCGGCCAAAAATAGCGCGATTTTTGCCGCTAGCGAACAAAAACCGTGCGATTTTCGCCGCTACCGGCCAAAAATAGCGCGATTTTCGCCGCTAGCGGCCAAAAACCATGCGATTTTCGCAGCTTGCGGGCAAAAATCGCGATTTTCGCCGCTACCGGCCAAAAATCGTGCGAATTTCGCCGCTAGCGCCCAAAAACCATGCGATTTTCGCAGCTGGCGGGCAAAAATCGCGATTTTCGCCGCTACCGGCCAAAAATAGCGCGATTTTCGCCGCTAGCAGCCAAAAACCGTGCGATTTTCGCAGCTGGCGGGCAAAAATCGCGATTTTCGCCGCTAAAGGCCAAAAATAGCGTGATTTTCGCCGCTAGCGGCCAAAAACCGCGCGATTTTCGCCGCTAGCGCCAAAAACCATGCGATTTTCGAAGCTAGCGGGCAAAAATCGCGTTTTTTCGCCGCTAAAGGCCAAAAATAGCGCGATTTTCGCCGCTAGCGGCCAAAAACTATGCGATTTTTGCAGCTGGCATGCAAAAATAGCGCGATTTTCGCCGCTACTGGCCAAAAACCGCGCGATTTTCGACAGTAGCGGCCAAAAACCATGCGATTTTCGCAGCTAGCGGGCAAAAATCGCGATTTTCGCCGCTACCGGCCAAAAAAAACGCGATTTTCGCCGCTAGCGGCCAAAAACCGTGCGATTTTCTACGCTGGCGGGCAAAAATAGCGCGATTTTCGCCGCTAGCGACCAGAAACTATGCGATTTTTGCAGCTTGCGGCCAAAAACCGCGCGATTTTCGCCGCTAGCGCCCAAAAACCATGCGATTTTCGCAGCTGGGGGGCAAAACTCGCAATTTTCGCCGCTACCGGCCAAAAAGTCGCGCGATTTTCGCCTCTAGGGGCCAGAAACTATGCGATTTTTGCAGTTTGCGGGCAAAAATAGCGCGATTTTCGCTGCTACTGGCCAAAAACCGCGCGATTTTCGCCGCTAGAGCCCAAAAACTATGCGATTTTCGCCGCTGGCGGGCAAAAATCGCGATTTTCGCCGATACCGGCCAAAAATAGCGCGATTTTCGCCGCTAGCGGCCAAAAACCGTGCGATTTTCGCAGCTGGCGGGCAAAAATCGCGATTTTCGCCGCTAAAGGCCAAAAATAGCGCGATTTTCGCCGCTAGCGGCTAAAAACCGTGCGAATTTCGCCGCTAGTGGCCAAAAATCGCGCGATTTTCGCCTCTAGCGGCCAGAAACTATGCGATTTTTTCAGCTGGCGGGCAAAAATAGCGCGATTTTCGCCGCTAGCGACCAAAAACCGTGCGATTTTCGCTGCTGGCGGGCAAAATTCGCGATTTTCGCCGCTACCGGCCAAAAATAGCGCGATTTTCGCCGCTAGCGACCAGAAACTATGCGATTTTTGCTGCTGGCGGGCAAAAATCGCGATTTTCGCCGCTACCGGCCAAAAATAGCGCGATTTTCGCCGCTAGCGGCCAAAAACCATGCGATTTTCGCAGCTTGCGGGCAAAAATCGCGATATTCGCCCCTACCGGCCAAAAATCGTGCGAATTTCGCCGCTAGCGCCCAAAAACCATGCGATTTTCGCAGCTGGCGGGCAAAAATCGCGATTTTCGCCGCTACCGGCCAAAAATAGCGCGATTTTCGCCGCTAGCAGCCAAAAACCGTGCGATTTTCGCAGCTGGCGGGCAAAAATCGCGATTTTCGCCGCTAAAGGCCAAAAATAGCGCGATTTTCGCCGCTAGCGGCCAAAAACCGCGCGATTTTCGCCGCTAGCGCCCAAAAACCATGCGATTTTCGAAGGTAGCGGGCAAAAATCGCGTTTTTCGCCGCTAAAGGCCAAAAATAGCGCGATTTTCGCCGCTAGCGGCCAAAAACTATGCGATTTTTGCAGCTGGCATGCAAAAATAGCGCGATTTTCGCCGCTACTAGCCAAAAACCGCGCGATTTTCGACACTAGCGGCCAAAAACCATGCGATTTGTGCAGCTGGCGGGCAAAAATCGCGATTTTCGCCGCTAGCGACCAGAAATTATGCGATTTTCGCCGCTAGCGGCCAAAAACTGTGCGATTTTCGCCGCTGGCGGGCAAAAATCGCGATTTTCGCCGCTACCGGCCAAAAATAGCGCGATTTTCGCCACTAGCGACCAGAAACTATGCGATTTTTGCGGCTGGCGGGCAAAAATAGCGCGATTTTCGCCGCTACGGGCCAAAAACCGCGCGATTTTCGCCGCTAGTGGCCAAAAACCATGCGATTTTCGCAGCTGGCGGGCAAAAATCGCGATTTTCGCCGCTACCGGCCAAAAATAGCGCGATTTTCGCCGCTAGCGACCAGAAACTATGCGATTTTTGCAGCTTGCGGGCAAAAATAGCGCGATTTTCGCTGCTGCCGGCCAAAAACCGCGCGATTTTCGCCGCTAGCGCCCAAAAACCATGCGATTTTCGCAGCTGGGGGGCAAAAATCGCGATTTTCGCCGCTCCCGGCCAAAAATAGCGCGATTTTCGCCGCTAGCGGCCAAAAACCGTGCGATTTTCGAAGCTGGCGGGCAAAACTCGCAATTTTCGCCGCTACCGGCCAAAAATCGCGCGATTTTCGCCTCTAGGGGCCAGAAACTGTGCGTTTTTGCAGCTTGCGGGCAAAAATAGCGCGATTTTCGCTGCTACTGGCCAAAAACCGCGCGATTTTCGCCGCTAGAGCCCAAAAACTATGCGATTTTCGCAGCTGGCGGGCAAAAATCGCGATTTTCGCCACTACCGGCCAAAAATAGCGCGATTTTCGCCGCTAGCGGCCAAAAACCGTGCGATTTTCGCAGCTGGCGGGCAAAAATCGCGATTTTTGCCGCTAAAGGCCAAAAATAGCGCGATTTTCGCCGCTAGCGGCCAAAAACCGTGCGAATTTCGCCGCTAGTGGCCAAAAATCGCGCGATTTTCGCCTCTAGCGGCCAGAAACTATGCGATTTTTGCAGCTGGCGGGCAAAAATAGCGCGATTTTTGCCGCTACCGGCCAAAAACCGCGCGATTTTCGCCGCTAGCGGCCAAAAACCATGCGATTTTCGCAGCTTGCGGGCAAAAATCGCGATTTTCACCGCTACCGGCCAAAAATCGTGCGAATTTCGCCGCTAGCGCCCAAAAACCATGCGATTTTCGCAGCTGGCGGGCAAAAATCGCGATTTTCGGCGCTACCGGCCAAAAATATCGCGATTTTCGCCGCTAGCGGCCAAAAACCGTTCAATTTTCGCCGCTGGCGGGCAAATATCGCGATTTTCGCCGCTACCGGCCAAAAATAGCGCGATTTTCGCCGCTAGCGGCCAAAAACCGTGCGATTTTCGCAGCTGGCGGGCAAAAATCGCGATTTTCGCCGCTACCGGCCAAAAATAGCGTGATTTTCGCCGCTAGCGGCCAAAAACCGCGCGATTTTCGCCGCTAGCGCCCAAAAACCATGCGATTTTCGAAGCTAGCGGGCAAAAATCGCGTTTTTTCGCCGCTACCGGCCAAAAATAGCGCGATTTTCGCCGCTAGCGGCCTGAAACTATGCGATTTTTGTAGCTGGCATGCAAAAATAGCGCGATTTTCGCCGCTACTGGCCAAAAACCGCGCGATTTTCGACACTAGCGGCCAAAAACCATGCGATTTGTGCAGCTGGCGGGCAAAAATCGCGATTTTCGCCGCTAGCGACCAGAAACTATGCGATTTTCGCCGCTAGCGGCCAAAAACTGTGCGATTTTCGCCGCTGGCGGGCAAAAATCGCGATTTTCGCCGCTACCGGCCAAAAATTGTGCGATTTTCGCCGCTAGCGACCAGAAACTATGCGATTTTTGCGGCTGGCGGGCAAAAATAGCGCAATTTTCGCCGCTACGGGCCAAAAACCGCGCGATTTTCGCCGCTAGCGGCCAAAAACCATGCGATTTTCGCAGCTGGCGGGCAAAAATCGCGATTTTCGCCGCTACCGGCCAAAAATAGCGCGATTTTTGCCGCTAGCGAACAAAAACCGTGCGATTTTCGCCGCTACCGGCCAAAAATAGCGCGATTTTCGCCGCTAGCGGCCAAAAACCATGCGATTTTCGCAGCTTGCGGGCAAAAATCGCGATTTTCGCCGCTACCGGCCAAAAATCGTGCGAATTTCGCCGCTAGCGCCCAAAAACCATGCGATTTTCGCAGCTGGCGGGCAAAAATCGCGATTTTCGCCGCTACCGGCCAAAAATAGCGCGATTTTCGCCTCTAGCAGCCAAAAACCGTGCGATTTTCGCAGCTGGCGGGCAAAAATCGCGATTTTCGCCGCTAAAGGCCAAAAATAGCGTGATTTTCGCCGCTAGCGGCCAAAAACCGCGCGATTTTCGCCGCTAGCGCCAAAAACCATGCGATTTTCGAAGCTAGCGGGCAAAAATCGCGTTTTTCGCCGCTAAAGGCCAAAAATAGCGCGATTTTCGCCGCTAGCGGCCAAAAACTATGCGATTTTTGCAGCTGGCATGCAAAAATAGCGCGATTTTCGCCGCTACTGGCCAAAAACCGCGCGATTTTCGACAGTAGCGGCCAAAAAACCATGCGATTTTCGCAGCTAGCGGGCAAAAATCGCGATTTTCGCCGCTACCGGCCAAAAAAAACGCGATTTTCGCCGCTAGCGGCCAAAAACCGTGCGATTTTCTACGCTGGCGGGCAAAAATAGCGCGATTTTCGCCGCTAGCGACCAGAAACTATGCGATTTTTGCAGCTTGCGGCCAAAAACCGCGCGATTTTCGCCGCTAGCGCCCAAAAACCATGCGATTTTCGCAGCTGGGGGGCAAAACTCGCAATTTTCGCCGCTACCGGCCAAAAAGTCGCGCGATTTTCGCCTCTAGGGGCCAGAAACTATGCGATTTTTGCAGTTTGCGGGCAAAAATAGCGCGATTTTCGCTGCTACTGGCCAAAAACCGCGCGATTTTCGCCGCTAGAGCCCAAAAACTATGCGATTTTCGCCGCTGGCGGGCAAAAATCGCGATTTTCGCCGCTACCGGCCAAAAATAGCGCGATTTTCGCCGCTAGCGGCCAAAAACCGTGCGATTTTCGCAGCTGGCGGGCAAAAATCGCGATTTTCGCCGCTAAAGGCCAAAAATAGCGCGATTTTCGCCGCTAGCGGCTAAAAACCGTGCGAATTTCGCCGCTAGTGGCCAAAAATCGCGCGATTTTCGCCTCTAGCGGCCAGAAACTATGCGATTTTTTCAGCTGGCGGGCAAAAATAGCGCGATTTTCGCCGCTAGCGACCAAAAACCGTGCGATTTTCGCTGCTGGCGGGCAAAATTCGCGATTTTCACCGCTACCGGCCAAAAATAGCGCGATTTTCGCCGCTAGCGACCAGAAACTATGCGATTTTTGCTGCTGGCGGGCAAAAATCGCGATTTTCGCCGCTACCGGCCAAAAATAGCGCGATTTTCGCCGCTAGCGGCCAAAAACCATGCGATTTTCGCAGCTTGCGGGCAAAAATCGCGATATTCGCCCCTACCGGCCAAAAATCGTGCGAATTTCGCCGCTAGCGCCCAAAAACCATGCGATTTTCGCAGCTGGCGGGCAAAAATCGCGATTTTCGCCGCTACCGGCCAAAAATAGCGCGATTTTCGCCGCTAGCAGCCAAAAACCGTGCGATTTTCGCAGCTGGCGGGCAAAAATCGCGATTTTCGCCGCTAAAGGCCAAAAATAGCGCGATTTTCGCCGCTAGTGGCCAAAAACCGCGCGATTTTCGCCGCTAGCGCCCAAAAACCATGCGATTTTCGAAGGTAGCGGGCAAAAATCGCGTTTTTCGCCGCTAAAGGCCAAAAATAGCGCGATTTTCGCCGCTAGCGGCCAAAAACTATGCGATTTTTGCAGCTGGCATGCAAAAATAGCGCGGATTTCGCCGCTACTAGCCAAAAACCGCGCGATTTTCGACACTAGCGGCCAAAAACCATGCGATTTGTGCAGCTGGCGGGCAAAAATCGCGATTTTCGCCGCTAGCGACCAGAAATTATGCGATTTTCGCCGCTAGCGGCCAAAAACTGTGCGATTTTCGCCGCTGGCGGGCAAAAATCGCGATTTTCGCCGCTACCGGCCAAAAATAGCGCGATTTTCGCCACTAGCGACCAGAAACTATGCGATTTTTGCGGCTGGCGGGCAAAAATAGCGCGATTTTCGCCGCTACGGGCCAAAAACCGCGCGATTTTCGCCGCTAGCGGCCAAAAACCATGCGATTTTCGCAGCTGGCGGGCAAAAATCGCGATTTTCGCCGCTACCGGCCAAAAATAGCGCGATTTTCGCCGCTAGCGACCAGAAACTATGCGATTTTTGCAGCTTGCGGGCAAAAATAGCGCGATTTTCGCTGCTGCCGGCCAAAAACCGCGCGATTTTCGCCGCTAGCGCCCAAAAACCATGCGATTTTCGCAGCTGGGGGGCAAAAATCGCGATTTTCGCCGCTCCCGGCCAAAAATAGCGCGATTTTCGCCGCTAGCGGCCAAAAACCGTGCGATTTTCGTAGCTGGCGGGCAAAACTCGCAATTTTCGCCGCTACCGGCCAAAAATCGCGCGATTTTCGCCTCTAGGGGCCAGAAACTGTGCGTTTTTGCAGCTTGCGGGCAAAAATAGCGCGATTTTCGCTGCTACTGGCCAAAAAACCGCGCGATTTTCGCCGCTAGAGCCCAAAAACTATGCGATTTTCGCAGCTGGCGGGCAAAAATCGCGATTTTCGCCACTACCGGCCAAAAATAGCGCGATTTTCGCCGCTAGCGGCCAAAAACCGTGCGATTTTCGCAGCTGGCGGGCAAAAATCGCGATTTTTGCCGCTAAAGGCCAAAAATAGCGCGATTTTCGCCGCTAGCGGCCAAAAACCGTGCGAATTTCGCCGCTAGTGGCCAAAAATCGCGCGATTTTCGCCTCTAGCGGCCAGAAACTATGCGATTTTTGCAGCTGGCGGGCAAAAATAGCGCGATTTTTGCCGCTACCGGCCAAAAACCGCGCGATTTTCGCCGCTAGCGGCCAAAAACCATGCGATTTTCGCAGCTTGCGGGCAAAAATCGCGATTTTCACCGCTACCGGCCAAAAATCGTGCGAATTTCGCCGCTAGCGCCCAAAAACCATGCGATTTTCGCAGCTGGCGGGCAAAAATCGCGATTTTCGCCGCTACCGGCCAAAAATATCGCGATTTTCGCCGCTAGCGGCCAAAAACCGTTCAATTTTCGCCGCTGGCGGGCAAATATCGCGATTTTCGCCGCTACCGGCCAAAAATAGCGCGATTTTCGCCGCTAGCGGCCAAAAACCGTGCGATTTTCGCAGCTGGCGGGCAAAAATCGCGATTTTCGCCGCTACCGGCCAAAAATAGCGTGATTTTCGCCGCTAGCGGCCAAAAACCGCGCGATTTTCGCCGCTAGCGCCCAAAAACCATGCGATTTTCGAAGCTAGCGGGCAAAAATCGCGTTTTTCGCCGCTACCGGCCAAAAATAGCGCGATTTTCGCCGCTAGCGGCCTGAAACTATGCGATTTTTGTAGCTGGCATGCAAAAATAGCGCGATTTTCGCCGCTACTGGCCAAAAACCGCACGATTTTCGACACTAGCGGCCAAAAACCATGCGATTTGTGCAGCTGGCGGGCAAAAATCGCGATTTTCGCCGCTAGCGACCAGAAACTATGCGATTTTCGCCGCTAGCGGCCAAAAACTGTGCGATTTTCGCCGCTGGCGGGCAAAAATCGCGATTTTCGCCGCTACCGGCCAAAAATTGTGCGATTTTCGCCGCTAGCGACCAGAAACTATGCGATTTTTGCGGCTGGCGGGCAAAAATAGCGCAATTTTCGCCGCTACGGGCCAAAAACCGCGCGATTTTCGCCGCTAGCGGCCAAAAACCATGCGATTTTCGCAGCTGGCGGGCAAAAATCGCGATTTTCGCCGCTACCGGCCAAAAATAGCGCGATTTTTGCCGCTAGCGAACAAAAACCGTGCGATTTTCGCCGCTACCGGCCAAAAATAGCGCGATTTTCGCCGCTAGCGGCCAAAAACCGTGCGATTTTCGCAGCTGGCGGGCAAAAATCGCGATTTTCGCCGCTACCGGCCAAAAATAGCGCGATTTTCGCCGCTAGCGGCCAAAAACCATGCGATTTTCGCAGCTTGCGGGCAAAAATCGCGATTTTCGCCGCTACCGGCCAAAAATCGTGCGAATTTCGCCGCTAGCGCCCAAAAACCATGCGATTTTCGCAGCTGGCGGGCAAAAATCGCGATTTTCGCCGCTACCGGCCAAAAATAGCGCGATTTTCGCCGCTAGCAGCCAAAAACCGTGCGATTTTCGCAGCTGGCGGGCAAAAATCGCGATTTTCGCCGCTAAAGGCCAAAAATAGCGTGATTTTCGCCGCTAGCGGCCAAAAACCGCGCGATTTTCGCCGCTAGCGCCCAAAAACCATGCGATTTTCGAAGCTAGCGGGCAAAAATCGCGTTTTTCGCCGCTAAAGGCCAAAAATAGCGCGATTTTCGCCGCTAGCGGCCAAAAACTATGCGATTTTTGCAGCTGGCATGCAAAAATAGCGCGATTTTCGATGCTACTGGCCAAAAACCGCGCGATTTTCGACAGTAGCGGCCAAAAACCATGCGATTTTCGCAGCTAGCGGGCAAAAATCGCGATTTTCGCCGCTACCGGCCAAAAAAAACGCGATTTTCGCCGCTAGCGGCCAAAAACCGTGCGATTTTCTACGCTGGCGGGCAAAAATAGCGCGATTTTCGCCGCTAGCGACCAGAAACTATGCGATTTTTGCAGCTTGCGGGCATAAATAGCGCGATTTTCGCTGCTGCCGGCCAAAAACCGCGCGATTTTCGCCGCTAGTGCCCAAAAACCATGCGATTTTCGCAGCTGGGGGGCAAAAATCGCGATTTTCGCCGCTACCGGCCAAAAATAGCGCGATTTTCGCCGCTAGCGGCCAAAAACCGTGCGATTTTCGCAGCTGGCGGGCAAAAATCGCGATTTTCGCCGCTAAAGGCCAAAAATAGCGCGATTTTCGCCGCTAGCGGCTAAAAACCGTGCGAATTTCGCCGCTAGTGGCCAAAAATCGCGCGATTTTCGCCTCTAGCGGCCAGAAACTATGCGATTTTTGCAGCTGGCGGGCAAAAATAGCGCGAATTTTGCCGCTACCGGCCAAAAACCGCGCGATTTTCGCCGCTAGCGGCCAAAAACCATGCGATTTTCGCAGCTGGCGGGCAAAAATCGCGATTTTCGCCGCTACCGGCCAAAAATAGCGCGATTTTCGCCGCTAGCGACCAAAAACCGTGCGATTTTCGCTGCTGGCGGGCAAAATTCGCGATTTTCGCCGCTACCGGCCAAAAATAGCGCGATTTTCGCCGCTAGCGACCAGAAACTATGCGATTTTTAATGCTGGCGGGCAAAAATCGCGATTTTCGCCGCTACCGGCCAAAAATAGCGCGGTTTTCGCCGCTAGCGGCCAAAAACCATGCGATTTTCGCAGCTTGCGGGCAAAAATCGCGATATTCGCCGCTACCGGCCAAAAATCGTGCGAATTTCGCCGCTAGCGCCCAAAAACCATGCGATTTTCGCAGCTGGCGGGCAAAAATCGCGATTTTCGCCGCTACCGGCCAAAAATAGCGCGATTTTCGCCGCTAGCAGCCAAAAACCGTGCGATTTTCGCAGCTGGCGGGCAAAAATCGCGATTTTCGCCGCTAAAGGCCAAAAATAGCGCGATTTTTGCCGCTAGCGGCCAAAAACCGCGCGATTTTCGCCGCTAGCGCCCAAAAACCATGCGATTTTCGAAGCTAGCGGGCAAAAATCGCGTTTTTTCGCCGCTAAAGGCCAAAAATAGCGCGATTTTCGCCGCTAGCGGCCAAAAACTATGCGATTTTTGCAGCTGGCATGCAAAAATAGCGCGATTTTCGCCGCTACTGGCCAAAAACCGCGCGATTTTCGACACTAGCGGCCAAAAACCATGCGATTTGTGCAGCTGGCGGGCAAAAATCGCGATTTTCGCCGCTAGCGACCAGAAATTATGCGCTTTTCGCCGCTAGCGGCCAAAAACTGTGCGATTTTCGCCGCTGGCGGGCAAAAATCGCGATTTTCGCCGCTACCGGCCAAAAATAGCGCGATTTTCGCCGCTAGCGACCAGAAACTATGCGATTTTTGCGGCTGGCGGGCAAAAATAGCGCGATTTTCGCCGCTACGGGCCAAAAACCGCGCGATTTTCGCCGCTAGCGGCCAAAAACCATGCGATTTTCGCAGCTGGCGGGCAAAAATCGCGATTTTCGCCGCTACCGGCCAAAAATAGCGCGATTTTCGCCGCTAGCGGCCAAAAACCGTGCGATTTTCGCCGCTGGCGGGCAAAAATAGCGCGATTTTCGCCGCTAGCGACCAGAAACTATGCGATTTTTGCAGCTTGCGGGCAAAAATAGCGCGATTTTTGCTGCTGCCGGCCAAAAACCGCGCGATTTTCGCCGCTAGCGCCCAAAAACCATGCGATTTTCGCAGCTGGGGGGCAAAAATTGCGATTTTCGCCGCTCCCGGCCAAAAATAGCGCGATTTTCGCCGCTAGCGGCCAAAAACCGTGCGATTTTCGCAGCTGGCGGGCAAAACTCGCAATTTTCGGCGCTACCGGCCAAAAATCGCGCGATTTTCGCCTCTAGGGGCCAGAAACTGTGCGTTTTTGCAGCTTGCGGGCAAAAATAGCGCGATTTTCGCTGCTACTGGCCAAAAACCGCGCCATTTTCGCTGCTAGAGCCCAAAAACTATGCGATTTTCGCAGCTGGCGGGCAAAAATCGCGATTTTCGCCACTACCGGCCAAAAATAGCGCGATTTTCGCCGCTAGCGGCCAAAAACCGTGCGATTTTCGCAGCTGGCGGGCAAAAATCGCGATTTCCGCCGCTAAAGGCTAAAAATAGCGCGATTTTCGCCGCTAGCGGCCAAAAAACCGTTCGATTTTCGCCGCTGGCGGGCAAATATCGCGATTTTCGCCGCTACCGGCCAAAAATAGCGCGATTTTCGCCGCTAGCGACCAGAAACTATGCGATTTTTGCAGCTGGCAGGCAAAAATCAAGATTTTCGCCGCTACCGGCCAAAAATCGTGCGAATTTCGCCGCTAGCGCCCAAAAACAGTGCAATTTTCGCAGCTGGCGAGCAAAAATCAAGATTTTCGCCGCTACCGGCCAAAAATAGCGCGATTTTCGCCGCTAGCGGCCAAAAACCATGCGAATTTCGCCGCTAGTGGCCAAAAATCGCGCGATTTTCGCCTCTAGCGGCCAGAAACTATGCGATTTTTGCAACTTGCGGGCAAAAATAGCGCGATTTTCGCTGCTACCGGCCAAAAATAGCGCGATTTTTGCCGCTAGCGAACAAAAACCGTGCGATTTTCGCTGCTACCGGCCAAAAATAGCGCGATTTTCGCCGCTAGCGGCCAAAAACTGTGCGATTTTCGCAGCTGGCGGGCAAAAATCGCGATTTTCGCCGCTAAAGGACAAAAATAGCGCGATTTTCGCCGCTAGCGGCCAAAAACCGCGCGATTTTCGCCGCTAGCGCCCAAAAACCATGCGATTTTCGAAGCTAGCGGGCAAAAATCGCGTTTTTCGCCGCTACCGGCCAAAAATAGCGCGATTTTCGCCGCTAGCGGCCAGAAACTATGCGATTTTTGCAGCTGGCATGCAAAAATAGCGCGATTTTCGCCGCTACTGGCCAAAAACCGCGCGATTTTCGACACTAGCGGCCAAAAACCACGCGATTTGTGCAGCTAGCGGGCAAAAATCGCGATTTTCGCCGCTAGCGACCAGAAACTATGCGATTTTCGCCGCTAGCGGCCAAAAACTGTGCGATTTTCGCCGCTGGCGGGCAAAAATCGCGATTTTCGCCGCTACCGGCCAAAAATAGCGCGGTTTTCGCCGCTAGCGGCCAAAAACCATGCGATTTTCGCAGCTTGCGGGCAAAAATCGCGATATTCGCCGCTACCGGCCAAAAATCGTGCGAATTTCGCCGCTAGCGCCCAAAAACCATGCGATTTTCGCAGCTGGCGGGCAAAAATCGCGATTTTCGCCGCTACCGGCCAAAAATAGCGCGATTTTCGCCGCTAGCAGCCAAAAACCGTGCGATTTTCGCAGCTGGCGGGCAAAAATCGCGATTTTCGCCGCTAAAGGCCAAAAATAGCGCGATTTTTGCCGCTAGCGGCCAAAAACCGCGCGATTTTCGCCGCTAGCGCCCAAAAACCATGCGATTTTCGAAGCTAGCGGGCAAAAATCGCGTTTTTCGCCGCTAAAGGCCAAAAATAGCGCGATTTTCGCCGCTAGCGGCCAAAAACTATGCGATTTTTGCAGCTGGCATGCAAAAATAGCGCGATTTTCGCCGCTACTGGCCAAAAACCGCGCGATTTTCGACACTAGCGGCCAAAAACCATGCGATTTGTGCAGCTGGCGGGCAAAAATCGCGATTTTCGCCGCTAGCGACCAGAAATTATGCGCTTTTCGCCGCTAGCGGCCAAAAACTGTGCGATTTTCGCCGCTGGCGGGCAAAAATCGCGATTTTCGCCGCTACCGGCCAAAAATAGCGCGATTTTCGCCGCTAGCGACCAGAAACTATGCGATTTTTGCGGCTGGCGGGCAAAAATAGCGCGATTTTCGCCGCTACGGGCCAAAAACCGCGCGATTTTCGCCGCTAGCGGCCAAAAACCATGCGATTTTCGCAGCTTGCGGGCAAAAATTGCGATTTTCGCCTCTACCGGCCAAAAATAGCGCGATTTTCGCCGCTAGCGGCCAAAAACCGTGCGATTTTCGCAGCTGGCGGGCAAAAATCGCGATTTTCGCCGCAACCGGCCAAAAATAGCGCGATTTTCGCCGCTAGCGACCAGAAACTATGCGATTTTTGCAGCTTGCGGGCAAAAATAGCGCGATTTTCGCTGCTGCCGGCCAAAAACCGCGCGATTTTCGCCGCTAGCGCCCAAAAACCATGCGATTTTCGCAGCTGGGGGGCAAAAATCGCGATTTTCGCCGCTCCCGGCCAAAAATAGCGCGATTTTCGCCGCTAGCGGCCAAAAACCGTGCGATTTTCGCAGCTGGCGGGCAAAACTCGCAATTTTCGCCGCTACCGGCCAAAAATCGCGCGATTTTCGCCTCTAGGGGCCAGAAACTGTGCGTTTTTGCAGCTTGCGGGCAAAAATAGCGCGATTTTCGCTGCTACTGGCCAAAAACCGCGCGATTTTCGCCGCTAGAGCCCAAAAACTATGCGATTTTCGAAGCTGGCAGGCAAAAATCGCGATTTTCGCCACTACCGGCCAAAAATAGCGCGATTTTCGCCGCTAGCGGCCAAAAACCGTGCGATTTTCGCAGCTGGCGGGCAAAAATCGCGATTTTTGCCGCTAAAGGCCAAAAATAGCGCGATTTTCGCCGCTAGCGGCCAAAAACCGTGCAAATTTCGCCGCTAGTGGCCAAAAATCGCGCGATTTTCGCCTCTAGCGGCCAGAAACTATGCGATTTTTGCAGCTGGCGGGCAAAAATAGCGCGATTTTTGCCGCTACCGGCCAAAAACCGAGCGATTTTCGCCGCTAGCGGCCAAAAACCATGCGATTTTCGCAGCTTGCGGGCAAAAATCGCGATTTTCGCCGCTACCGGCCAAAAATCGTGCGAATTTCGCCGCTAGCGCCCAAAAACCATGCGATTTTCGCAGCTGGCGGGCAAAAATCGCGATTTTCGCCGCTACCGGCCAAAAATATCGCGATTTTCGCCGCTAGCGGCCAAAAACCGTTCAATTTTCGCCGCTGGCGGGCAAATATCGCGATTTTCGCCGCTACCGGCCAAAAATAGCGCGATTTTCGCCGCTACCGGCCAAAAATAGCGCGATTTTCGCCGCTAGCGGCCAAAAACCGTGCGATTTTCGCAGCTGGCGGGCAAAAATCGCGATTTTCGCCGCTACCGGCCAAAAATAGCGCGATTTTCGCCGCTAGCGGCCAAAAACCGCGCGATTTTCGCCGCTAGCGCCCAAAAACCATGCGATTTTCGAAGCTAGCGGGCAAAAATCGCGTTTTTCGCCGCTACCGGCCAAAAATAGCGCGATTTTCGCCGCTAGCGGCCTGAAACTATGCGATTTTTGCAGCTGGCATGCAAAAATAGCGCGATTTTCGCCGCTATTGGCCAAAAACCGCGCGATTTTCGACACTAGCGGCCAAAAACCATGCGATTTGTGCAGCTGGCGGGCAAAAATCGCGATTTTCGCCGCTAGCGACCAGAAACTATGCGATTTTCGCCGCTAGCGGCCAAAAACTGTGCGATTTTCGCCGCTGGCGGGCAAAAATCGCGATTTTCGCCGCTAGCGACCAGAAACTATGCGATTTTCGCCGCTAGCGGCCAAAAACTGTGCGATTTTCGCCGCTGGCGGGCAAAAATTGCGATTTTCGCCGCTACCGGCCAAAAATTGTGCGATTTTCGCCGCTAGCGACCAGAAACTATGCGATTTTTGCGGCTGGCGGGCAAAAATAGCGCAATTTTCGCCGCTACGGGCCAAAAACCGCGCGATTTTCGCCGCTAGCGGCCAAAAACCATGCGATTTTCGCAGCTGGCGGGCAAAAATCGCGATTTTCGCCGCTACCGGCCAAAAATAGCGCGATTTTTGCCGCTAGCGAACAAAAACCGTGCTATTTTCGCCGCTACCGGCCAAAAATAGCGCGATTTTCGCCGCTAGCGGCCAAAAACCGTGCGATTTTCGCAGCTGGCGGGCAAAAATCGCGATTTTCGCCGCTAAAGGCCAAAAATAGCGCGATTTTCGCCGCTAGCGGCCAAAAACCGCGCGATTTTCGCCGCTAGCGCCCAAAAACCATGCGATTTTCGAAGCTAGCGGGCAAAAATCGCGTTTTTCGCCGCTACCGGCCAAAAATAGCGCGATTTTCGCCGCTAGCGTCCAGAAACTATGCGATTTTTGCAGCTGGCATGCAAAAATAGCGCGATTTTCGCCGCTACTGGCCAAAAACCGCGCGATTTTCGACACTAGCGGCCAAAAACCATGCGATTTGTGCAGCTGGCGGGCAAAAATCGCGATTTTCGCCGCTACCGGCCAAAAAAAACGCGATTTTCGCCGCTAGCGGCCAAAAACCGTGCGATTTTCTACGCTGGCGGGCAAAAATAGCGCGATTTTCGCCGCTAGCGACCAGAAACTATGCGATTTTTGCAGCTTGCGGGCATAAATAGCGCGATTTTCGCTGCTGCCGGCCAAAAACCGCGCGATTTTCGCCGCTAGTGCCCAAAAACCATGCGATTTTCGCAGCTGGGGGGCAAAAATCGCGATTTTCGCCGCTACCGGCCAAAAATAGCGCGATTTTCGCCGCTAGCGGCCAAAAACCGTGCGATTTTCGCAGCTGGCGGGCAAAAATCGCGATTTTCGCCGCTAAAGGCCAAAAATAGCGCGATTTTCGCCGCTAGCGGCTAAAAACCGTGCGAATTTCGCCGCTAGTGGCCAAAAATCGCGCGATTTTCGCCTCTAGCGGCCAGAAACTATGCGATTTTTGCAGCTGGCGGGCAAAAATAGCGCGAATTTTGCCGCTACCGGCCAAAAACCGCGCGATTTTCGCCGCTAGCGGCCAAAAACCATGCGATTTTCGCAGCTGGCGGGCAAAAATCGCGATTTTCGCCGCTACCGGCCAAAAATAGCGCGATTTTCGCCGCTAGCGACCAAAAACCGTGCGATTTTCGCTGCTGGCGGGCAAAATTCGCGATTTTCGCCGCTACCGGCCAAAAATAGCGCGATTTTCGCCGCTAGCGACCAGAAACTATGCGATTTTTAATGCTGGCGGGCAAAAATCGCGATTTTCGCCGCTACCGGCCAAAAATAGCGCGGTTTTCGCCGCTAGCGGCCAAAAACCATGCGATTTTCGCAGCTTGCGGGCAAAAATCGCGATATTCGCCGCTACCGGCCAAAAATCGTGCGAATTTCGCCGCTAGCGCCCAAAAACCATGCGATTTTCGCAGCTGGCGGGCAAAAATCGCGATTTTCGCCGCTACCGGCCAAAAATAGCGCGATTTTCGCCGCTAGCAGCCAAAAACCGTGCGATTTTCGCAGCTGGCGGGCAAAAATCGCGATTTTCGCCGCTAAAGGCCAAAAATAGCGCGATTTTTGCCGCTAGCGGCCAAAAACCGCGCGATTTTCGCCGCTAGCGCCCAAAAACCATGCGATTTTCGAAGCTAGCGGGCAAAAATCGCGTTTTTTCGCCGCTAAAGGCCAAAAATAGCGCGATTTTCGCCGCTAGCGGCCAAAAACTATGCGATTTTTGCAGCTGGCATGCAAAAATAGCGCGATTTTCGCCGCTACTGGCCAAAAACCGCGCGATTTTCGACACTAGCGGCCAAAAACCATGCGATTTGTGCAGCTGGCGGGCAAAAATCGCGATTTTCGCCGCTAGCGACCAGAAATTATGCGCTTTTCGCCGCTAGCGGCCAAAAACTGTGCGATTTTCGCCGCTGGCGGGCAAAAATCGCGATTTTCGCCGCTACCGGCCAAAAATAGCGCGATTTTCGCCGCTAGCGACCAGAAACTATGCGATTTTTGCGGCTGGCGGGCAAAAATAGCGCGATTTTCGCCGCTACGGGCCAAAAACCGCGCGATTTTCGCCGCTAGCGGCCAAAAACCATGCGATTTTCGCAGCTGGCGGGCAAAAATCGCGATTTTCGCCGCTACCGGCCAAAAATAGCGCGATTTTCGCCGCTAGCGGCCAAAAACCGTGCGATTTTCGCCGCTGGCGGGCAAAAATAGCGCGATTTTCGCCGCTAGCGACCAGAAACTATGCGATTTTTGCAGCTTGCGGGCAAAAATAGCGCGATTTTTGCTGCTGCCGGCCAAAAACCGCGCGATTTTCGCCGCTAGCGCCCAAAAACCATGCGATTTTCGCAGCTGGGGGGCAAAAATTGCGATTTTCGCCGCTCCCGGCCAAAAATAGCGCGATTTTCGCCGCTAGCGGCCAAAAACCGTGCGATTTTCGCAGCTGGCGGGCAAAACTCGCAATTTTCGGCGCTACCGGCCAAAAATCGCGCGATTTTCGCCTCTAGGGGCCAGAAACTGTGCGTTTTTGCAGCTTGCGGGCAAAAATAGCGCGATTTTCGCTGCTACTGGCCAAAAACCGCGCCATTTTCGCTGCTAGAGCCCAAAAACTATGCGATTTTCGCAGCTGGCGGGCAAAAATCGCGATTTTCGCCACTACCGGCCAAAAATAGCGCGATTTTCGCCGCTAGCGGCCAAAAACCGTGCGATTTTCGCAGCTGGCGGGCAAAAATCGCGATTTCCGCCGCTAAAGGCTAAAAATAGCGCGATTTTCGCCGCTAGCGGCCAAAAACCGTTCGATTTTCGCCGCTGGCGGGCAAATATCGCGATTTTCGCCGCTACCGGCCAAAAATAGCGCGATTTTCGCCGCTAGCGACCAGAAACTATGCGATTTTTGCAGCTGGCAGGCAAAAATCAAGATTTTCGCCGCTACCGGCCAAAAATCGTGCGAATTTCGCCGCTAGCGCCCAAAAACAGTGCAATTTTCGCAGCTGGCGAGCAAAAATCAAGATTTTCGCCGCTACCGGCCAAAAATAGCGCGATTTTCGCCGCTAGCGGCCAAAAACCATGCGAATTTCGCCGCTAGTGGCCAAAAATCGCGCGATTTTCGCCTCTAGCGGCCAGAAACTATGCGATTTTTGCAACTTGCGGGCAAAAATAGCGCGATTTTCGCTGCTACCGGCCAAAAATAGCGCGATTTTTGCCGCTAGCGAACAAAAACCGTGCGATTTTCGCTGCTACCGGCCAAAAATAGCGCGATTTTCGCCGCTAGCGGCCAAAAACTGTGCGATTTTCGCAGCTGGCGGGCAAAAATCGCGATTTTCGCCGCTAAAGGACAAAAATAGCGCGATTTTCGCCGCTAGCGGCCAAAAACCGCGCGATTTTCGCCGCTAGCGCCCAAAAACCATGCGATTTTCGAAGCTAGCGGGCAAAAATCGCGTTTTTCGCCGCTACCGGCCAAAAATAGCGCGATTTTCGCCGCTAGCGGCCAGAAACTATGCGATTTTTGCAGCTGGCATGCAAAAATAGCGCGATTTTCGCCGCTACTGGCCAAAAACCGCGCGATTTTCGACACTAGCGGCCAAAAACCACGCGATTTGTGCAGCTAGCGGGCAAAAATCGCGATTTTCGCCGCTAGCGACCAGAAACTATGCGATTTTCGCCGCTAGCGGCCAAAAACTGTGCGATTTTCGCCGCTGGCGGGCAAAAATCGCGATTTTCGCCGCTACCGGCCAAAAATAGCGCGGTTTTCGCCGCTAGCGGCCAAAAACCATGCGATTTTCGCAGCTTGCGGGCAAAAATCGCGATATTCGCCGCTACCGGCCAAAAATCGTGCGAATTTCGCCGCTAGCGCCCAAAAACCATGCGATTTTCGCAGCTGGCGGGCAAAAATCGCGATTTTCGCCGCTACCGGCCAAAAATAGCGCGATTTTCGCCGCTAGCAGCCAAAAACCGTGCGATTTTCGCAGCTGGCGGGCAAAAATCGCGATTTTCGCCGCTAAAGGCCAAAAATAGCGCGATTTTTGCCGCTAGCGGCCAAAAACCGCGCGATTTTCGCCGCTAGCGCCCAAAAACCATGCGATTTTCGAAGCTAGCGGGCAAAAATCGCGTTTTTTCGCCGCTAAAGGCCAAAAATAGCGCGATTTTCGCCGCTAGCGGCCAAAAACTATGCGATTTTTGCAGCTGGCATGCAAAAATAGCGCGATTTTCGCCGCTACTGGCCAAAAACCGCGCGATTTTCGACACTAGCGGCCAAAAACCATGCGATTTGTGCAGCTGGCGGGCAAAAATCGCGATTTTCGCCGCTAGCGACCAGAAATTATGCGCTTTTCGCCGCTAGCGGCCAAAAACTGTGCGATTTTCGCCGCTGGCGGGCAAAAATCGCGATTTTCGCCGCTACCGGCCAAAAATAGCGCGATTTTCGCCGCTAGCGACCAGAAACTATGCGATTTTTGCGGCTGGCGGGCAAAAATAGCGCGATTTTCGCCGCTACGGGCCAAAAACCGCGCGATTTTCGCCGCTAGCGGCCAAAAACCATGCGATTTTCGCAGCTTGCGGGCAAAAATTGCGATTTTCGCCTCTACCGGCCAAAAATAGCGCGATTTTCGCCGCTAGCGGCCAAAAACCGTGCGATTTTCGCAGCTGGCGGGCAAAAATCGCGATTTTCGCCGCAACCGGCCAAAAATAGCGCGATTTTCGCCGCTAGCGACCAGAAACTATGCGATTTTTGCAGCTTGCGGGCAAAAATAGCGCGATTTTCGCTGCTGCCGGCCAAAAACCGCGCGATTTTCGCCGCTAGCGCCCAAAAACCATGCGATTTTCGCAGCTGGGGGGCAAAAATCGCGATTTTCGCCGCTCCCGGCCAAAAATAGCGCGATTTTCGCCGCTAGCGGCCAAAAACCGTGCGATTTTCGCAGCTGGCGGGCAAAACTCGCAATTTTCGCCGCTACCGGCCAAAAATCGCGCGATTTTCGCCTCTAGGGGCCAGAAACTGTGCGTTTTTGCAGCTTGCGGGCAAAAATAGCGCGATTTTCGCTGCTACTGGCCAAAAACCGCGCGATTTTCGCCGCTAGAGCCCAAAAACTATGCGATTTTCGAAGCTGGCAGGCAAAAATCGCGATTTTCGCCACTACCGGCCAAAAATAGCGCGATTTTCGCCGCTAGCGGCCAAAAACCGTGCGATTTTCGCAGCTGGCGGGCAAAAATCGCGATTTTTGCCGCTAAAGGCCAAAAATAGCGCGATTTTCGCCGCTAGCGGCCAAAAACCGTGCAAATTTCGCCGCTAGTGGCCAAAAATCGCGCGATTTTCGCCTCTAGCGGCCAGAAACTATGCGATTTTTGCAGCTGGCGGGCAAAAATAGCGCGATTTTTGCCGCTACCGGCCAAAAACCGAGCGATTTTCGCCGCTAGCGGCCAAAAACCATGCGATTTTCGCAGCTTGCGGGCAAAAATCGCGATTTTCGCCGCTACCGGCCAAAAATCGTGCGAATTTCGCCGCTAGCGCCCAAAAACCATGCGATTTTCGCAGCTGGCGGGCAAAAATCGCGATTTTCGCCGCTACCGGCCAAAAATATCGCGATTTTCGCCGCTAGCGGCCAAAAACCGTTCAATTTTCGCCGCTGGCGGGCAAATATCGCGATTTTCGCCGCTACCGGCCAAAAATAGCGCGATTTTCGCCGCTACCGGCCAAAAATAGCGCGATTTTCGCCGCTAGCGGCCAAAAACCGTGCGATTTTCGCAGCTGGCGGGCAAAAATCGCGATTTTCGCCGCTACCGGCCAAAAATAGCGCGATTTTCGCCGCTAGCGGCCAAAAACCGCGCGATTTTCGCCGCTAGCGCCCAAAAACCATGCGATTTTCGAAGCTAGCGGGCAAAAATCGCGTTTTTTCGCCGCTACCGGCCAAAAATAGCGCGATTTTCGCCGCTAGCGGCCTGAAACTATGCGATTTTTGCAGCTGGCATGCAAAAATAGCGCGATTTTCGCCGCTATTGGCCAAAAACCGCGCGATTTTCGACACTAGCGGCCAAAAACCATGCGATTTGTGCAGCTGGCGGGCAAAAATCGCGATTTTCGCCGCTAGCGACCAGAAACTATGCGATTTTCGCCGCTAGCGGCCAAAAACTGTGCGATTTTCGCCGCTGGCGGGCAAAAATCGCGATTTTCGCCGCTAGCGACCAGAAACTATGCGATTTTCGCCGCTAGCGGCCAAAAACTGTGCGATTTTCGCCGCTGGCGGGCAAAAATTGCGATTTTCGCCGCTACCGGCCAAAAATTGTGCGATTTTCGCCGCTAGCGACCAGAAACTATGCGATTTTTGCGGCTGGCGGGCAAAAATAGCGCAATTTTCGCCGCTACGGGCCAAAAACCGCGCGATTTTCGCCGCTAGCGGCCAAAAACCATGCGATTTTCGCAGCTGGCGGGCAAAAATCGCGATTTTCGCCGCTACCGGCCAAAAATAGCGCGATTTTTGCCGCTAGCGAACAAAAACCGTGCTATTTTCGCCGCTACCGGCCAAAAATAGCGCGATTTTCGCCGCTAGCGGCCAAAAACCGTGCGATTTTCGCAGCTGGCGGGCAAAAATCGCGATTTTCGCCGCTAAAGGCCAAAAATAGCGCGATTTTCGCCGCTAGCGGCCAAAAACCGCGCGATTTTCGCCGCTAGCGCCCAAAAACCATGCGATTTTCGAAGCTAGCGGGCAAAAATCGCGTTTTTCGCCGCTACCGGCCAAAAATAGCGCGATTTTCGCCGCTAGCGTCCAGAAACTATGCGATTTTTGCAGCTGGCATGCAAAAATAGCGCGATTTTCGCCGCTACTGGCCAAAAACCGCGCGATTTTCGACACTAGCGGCCAAAAACCATGCGATTTGTGCAGCTGGCGGGCAAAAATCGCGATTTTCGCCGCTAGTGACCAGAAACTATGCGATTTTCGCCACTAGCGGCCAAAAACTGTGCGATTTTCGCCGCTGGCGTGCAAAAATTGCGATTTTCGCCGCTACCGGCCAAAAATAGCGCGATTTTCGCCGCTAGCGACCAGAAACTATGCGATTTTTGCGGCTGGCGGGCAAAAATAGCGCGATTTTCGCCGCTACGGGCCAAAAACCGCGCGATTTTCACCGCTAGCGGCCAAAAACCATGCGATTTTCGCAGCTGGCGGGCAAAAATCGCGATTTTCGCCGCTACCGGCCAAAAATAGCGCGATTTTCGCCGCTAGCGGCCAAAAACCGTGCGATTTTCGCCGCTGGCGGGCAAAAATCGCGATTTTCGCCGCTACCGGCCAAAAATAGCGCGATTTTCGCCGCTAGCGACCAGAAACTATGCGATTTTTGCAGCTTGCGGGCAAAAATAGTGCGATTTTCGCTGCTCCCGGCCAAAATCCGCGCGATTTTCGCCGCTAGCGCCCAAAAACCATGAGATTTTCGCAGCTGGGGGGCAAAAATCGCGATTTTCGCCGCTCCCGGCCAAAAATAGCGCGATTTTCGCCGCTAGCGGCCAAAAACCGTGCGATTTTCGCAGCTGGCGGGCAAAAATCGCGATTTTCGCCGCTACCGGCCAAAAATAGCGCGATTTTCGCCGCTAGCGGCCAAAAACCGCGCGATTTTCGCCGCTAGCGCCCAAAAACCATGCGATTTTCGAAGCTAGCGGGCAAAAATCGCGTTTTTCGCCGCTACCGGCCAAAAATAGCGCGATTTTCGCCACTAGCGGCCAGAAACTATGCGATTTTTGCGGCTGGAGGGCAGAAATAGCGCGATTTTCGCCGCTACGGGCCAAAAACCGCGCGATTTTCGCCGCTAGCGGCCAAAAACCATGCGATTTTCGCAGCTTGCGGGCAAAAATTGCGATTTTCGCCGCTACCGGCCAAAAATAGCGCGATTTTCGCCGCTAGCGGCCAAAAACCGTGCGATGTTCGCCGCTGGCGGGCAAAAATCGCGATTTTCGCCGCTACCGGCCAAAAATAGCGCGATTTTCGCCGCTAGCGACCAGAAACTATGCGATTTTTGCAGCTTGCGGGCAAAAATAGCGCGATTTTCGCTGCTGCCGGCCAAAAACCGCGCGATTTTCGCCGCTAGCGCCCAAAAACCATGCGATTTTCGCAGCTGGGGGGCAAAAATCGCGATTTTCGCCGCTCCCGGCCAAAAATAGCGCGATTTTCGCCGCTAGCGGCCAAAAACCGTGCGATTTTCGCAGCTGGCGGGCAAAACTCGCAATTTTCGCCGCTACCGGCCAAAAATCGCGCGATTTTCGCCTCTAGGGGCCAGAAACTGTGCGTTTTTGCAGCTTGCGGGCAAAATAGCGCGATTTTCGCTGCTACTGGCCAAAAACCGCGCGATTTTCGCCGCTAGAGCCCAAAAACTATGCGATTTTCGCAGCTGGCGGGCAAAAATCGCGATTTTCGCCACTACCGGCCAAAAATAGCGCGATTTTCGCTGCTGCCGGCCAAAAACCGCGCGATTTTCGTCGCTAGCGCCCAAAAACCATGCGATTTTCGCAGCTGGGGGGCAAAAATCGCGATTTTCGCCGCTCCCGGCCAAAAATAGCGCGATTTTCGCCGCTAGCGGCCAAAAACCGTGCGATTTTCGCAGCTGGCGGGCAAAACTCGCAATTTTCGCCGCTACCGGCCAAAAATCGCGCGATTTTCGCCTCTAGGGGCCAGAAACTGTGCGTTTTTGCAGCTTGCGGGCAAAATAGCGCGATTTTCGCTGCTACTGGCCAAAAACCGCGCGATTTTCGCCGCTAGAGCCCAAAAACTATGCGATTTTCGCAGCTGGCGGGCAAAAATCGCGATTTTCGCCACTACCGGCCAAAAATAGCGCGATTTTCGCCGCTAGCGGCCAAAAACCGTGCGATTTTCGCAGCTGGCGGGCAAAAATCGCGATTTTTGCCGCTAAAGGCCAAAAATAGCGCGATTTTCGCCGCTAGCGGCCAAAAACCGTGCGAATTTCGCCGCTAGTGGCCAAAAATCGCGCGATTTTCGCCTCTAGCGGCCAGAAACTATGCGATTTTTGCAGCTGGCGGGCAAAAATAGCGCGATTTTTGCCGCTACCGGCCAAAAACCGCGCGATTTTCGCCGCTAGCGGCCAAAAACCATGCGATTTTCGCAGCTTGCGGGCAAAAATCGCGATTTTCGCCGCTACCGGCCAAAAATCGTGCGAATTTCGCCGCTAGCGCCCAAAAACCATGCGATTTTCGCAGCTGGCGGGCAAAAATCGCGATTTTCGCCGCTACCGGCCAAAAATATCGCGATTTTCGCCGCTAGCGGCCAAAAACCGTTCAATTTTCGCCGCTGGCGGGCAAATATCGCGATTTTCGCCGCTACCGGCCAAAAATAGCGCGATTTTCGCCGCTACCGGCCAAAAATAGCGCGATTTTCGCCGCTACCGGCCAAAAATAGCGCGATTTTCGCCGCTACCGGCCAAAAATAGCGCGATTTTCGCCGCTAGCGGCCAAAAACCGTGCGATTTTCGCAGCTGGCGGGCAAAAATCGCGATTTTCGCCGCTACCGGCCAAAAATAGCGCGATTTTCGCCGCTAGCGGCCTGAAACTATGCGATTTTTGCAGCTGGCATGCAAAAATAGCGCGATTTTCGCCGCTACTGGCCAAAAACCGCGCGATTTTCGACACTAGCGGCCAAAAACCATGCGATTTGTGCAGCTGGCGGGCAAAAATCGCGATTTTCGCCGCTAGCGACCAGAAACTATGCGATTTTCGCCGCTAGCGGCCAAAAACTGTGCGATTTTCGCCGCTGGCGGGCAAAAATCGCGATTTTCGCCGCTACCGGCCAAAAATAGCGCGATTTTCGCCGCTAGCGACCAGAAACTATGCGATTTTTGCGGCTGGCGGGCAAAAATAGCGCAATTTTCGCCGCTACGGGCCAAAAACCGCGCGATTTTCGCCGCTACCGGCCAAAAACCATGCGATTTTCGCAGCTTGCGGGCAAAAATTGCGATTTTCGCCGCTACCGGCCAAAAATAGCGCGATTTTCGCCGCTAGCGGCCAAAAACCGTGCGATTTTCGCCGCTGGCGGGCAAAAATCGCGATTTTCGCCGCTACCGGCCAAAAATAGCGCGATTTTCGCCGCTAGCGACCAGAAACTATGCGATTTTTGCAGCTTGCGGGAAAAAATAGCGCGATTTTCGCTGCTGCCGGCCAAAAACCGCGCGATTTTCGCCGCTAGCGCCCAAAAACCATGCGATTTTCGCAGCTGGAGGGCAAAAATCGCGATTTTCGCCGCTCCCGGCCAAAAATAGCGCGATTTTCGCCGCTAGCGGCCAAAAACCGTGCGATTTTCGCAGCTGGCGGGCAAAACTCGCAATTTTCGCCGCTACCGGCCAAAAATCGCGCGATTTTCGCCTCTAGGGGCCAGAAACTGTGCGTTTTTGCAGCTTGCGGGCAAAATAGCGCGATTTTCGCTGCTACTGGCCAAAAACCGCGCGATTTTCGCCGCTAGAGCCCAAAAACTATGCGATTTTCTCAGCTGGCGGGCAAAAATCGCGATTTTCGCCACTACCGGCCAAAAATAGCGCGATTTTCGCCGCTAGCGGCCAAAAACCGTGCGAATTTCGCCGCTAGTGGCCAAAAATCGCGCGATTTTCGCCTCTAGCGGCCAGAAACTATGCGATTTTTTCAGCTGGCGGGCAAAAATAGCGCGATTTTTGCCGCTACCGGCCAAAAACTGCGCGATTTTCGCCGCTAGCGGCCAAAAACCATGCGATTTTCGCAGCTGGCGGGCAAAAATCGCGATTTTCGCCGCTAGCGACCAAAAACCGTGCGATTTTCGCTGCTGGCGGGCAAAATTCGCGATTTTCGCCGCTACCGGCCAAAAATAGCGCGATTTTCGCCGCTAACGGCCAAAAACCATACGATTTTCGCAGCTTGCGGGCAAAAATCGCGATTTTCGCCGCTACCGGCCAAAAATCGTGCGAATTTCGCCGCTAGCGCCCAAAAACCATGCGATTTTCGCAGCTGGCGGGCAAAAATCGCGATTTTCGCCGCTACCGGCCAAAAATCGTGCGAATTTCGCCGCTAGCGCCCAAAAACCATGCGATTTTCGCAGCTGGCGGGCAAAAATCGCGATTTTCGCCGCTACCGGCCAAAAATAGCACGATTTTCGCCGCTAGCGGCCAAAAACCTTGCGAATTTCGCCGCTAGCGTCGAAAAATTGTGCGATTGTCGCCGCTAGCGGCCAGAAACTGCGATTTTTGCAGCTGGCGGGTAAAAATCGCGCGAATTTCGCCGCTACCTGCCAAAAACCGCGCGATTTTCGCCGCTAGCAGCTAAAAACCATGCGATTTTCGCAGCTTGCGGGCAAAAATCGCGATTTTCGCCGCTACCGGCCAAAAATAGCGCGATTTTTGCCGCTAGCGAACAAAAACCGTGCGATTTTCGCCGCTACCGGCCAAAAATAGCGCGATTTTCGCCGCTAGCGGCCAGAAACTATGCGATTTTTGCAGCTTGCGGGCAAAAATAGCGCGATTTTCGCTGCTACCGGCCAAAAACCGGGCGATTTTCGCCGCTAGCGGCCAAAAACCTTGCGATTTTCGCCGCAGGCGGGCAAAATCGCGATTTTCGCCGCTACCAGCCAAAAATAGCGCGATTTTCGCCGCTAGCGGCCAAAAACCGTGCGGTTTTCGCCGCTGGCGGGCAAAAATCGCGATTTTCCCCGCTACCGGCCAAAAATAGCGCGATTTTCGCCGCTAGCGACCAGAAACTATACGATTTTTGCAGCTGGCGGCCAAAAATAGCGCGATTTTCGCCGCTACCGGCCAAAAATAGCGCGATTTTCGCCGCTGGCGGGCAAAAACCGTGCGATTTTCGCCGCTGGCGGGCAAAAATTGGAACCAAAGTTCCTGAAACGACACTGGATGATGTTAAATATTTGCTTTCAACTGACTTAGATATTACTCGTTAATGACAAATTAATGGCTATGGGGTCCACTACCAACTGTAGGATGGGTATAAGAGCCCACAGGATGGCAATGAGGTCCAGTACTGCCCACAGGATGGGTATTGGGTCCAATACCGCCTTGAGTATGAGTATGGGGTCCATTGTCGCTCAGAGGATGGGTATGGAGTCCACTAACGATTAGATGATTGGTATGGGGCCCGCAACCACCCACTAGGTGTGGTATGGGGTTCACTACCAACTATAGGATGGATATGGGGCCCAAGGGGCCCAAGACCGCCCAGAGGATGGGTATGTGGTCCACTACCGCCCACAGGATGAGTTTGGGGTCTACTACCGCCCACATGATGGGAATGGGGTCAACTACAGCTCACGGGTTGGGGTTCACTACCACCCACAGGATGAGTATGGGGTCCACACACCACCCATAGGATGGGTATTGGGGTCCACTACCGCCCACAGGGTGGTCTGGGTGGTTTTATTATAGTTTTCCGGTTTGTCCAACTCAATAATGCCAATTTATACTTTCTAATTTCATTGTACGTGAGTACATATACTATGATCCTCATTGTTACTATAAGTACTGGACTACCAAAACAGGAGGATGGACTGGTCAGTGCCACACTGGTGCTGCCAGTAGTGCAGCTGTCAAATCAAACACATTCATTTGTGATTTATCATTTAGTAATAATAAATAAATAAATAAATAAATAAATAAATAAATAAATAAATAAATAAATAAATGTTTATTCAGGTAAGGTACATACATACAAGAGATTTTACAAAAATTGATAGATTTATAGATAGAGCTAGTACATACAATGCCTAAAGCCACTATTACGCAAAGCGTTTCGGGCATTTATAATAAAGATCTTGATGGGGTAAATAGTAATACCAATAAATTTGCAGATAACATAAAGATAAGACACACAGTAAATTTATAAGAGGATTTTACTGTATTGAAGAGAGATTGATTGATTTTTATTTGTAACTGATTCATACACATCATTACAGTCATAACTGGATTGAACAGTTGAACAGGTGTATAACAGTACAAAATCTTTAGCTTGCAATTAGTTGTAAGAATTATATAAGCAAAACATATTGCATGAAATTACAATGATGACTCACATAAGCTATATATATATATACAGTAACATTAAAGTGATTTGCATAGTCTATGAATAACACAGAACATAATTGTAATATACATAATGATGAGAAAACAATTTTTAAAATTCAAAATGATTTAAACTGACAAATATATAGACTGGATAAATCAAATTTTGATATTAGAGCTTTGCTCTATGAATCGAAGTTATATATCGAGAAGTGTAAGCCAACTTCTCAGTGTATATTCATTAAGTTTACTTTTGTTATGAATCATGTTGAAGACTAAAGTATGCTTGCTGATTGGTTAATAAGCTGACCAACGTTTCTGGACAGAGAAAAAACTGCAACAGAAGCTAAACTACATGACAAGATGAAGGATGAAATGTTCCTCTCAAAAGTTGCTTATCTTATCTTACAGATGGAAATTCCCTGAATTTGTCCCTGTAGGGAAACATGGCTAGCGTTTCTAGCAAGCTAAGACAAAGTTGCTGGTTTCCATCGAAATATCAAAACATCAATTGTAAATAATATAACGTACAAAACAAGTTTTACCATATGAGTCAGTAGCCCCTTTGTATGGCTACTGACTCATATGTATTACCCAGCATGACAAAACTAACAAGGCAGGTAAATTAATATGCATGTAACAATTATGTAATCAGTCTTAATCTAGGTATCCAAAAATTTTTAAAGGTGCACTACTTGAAGAAGCAAGTAAAGATTAACATATGGAACTGCCTACTCGCCAAAGCGGTGAATGGCAAAACTGTTAACTTTTAAGGTACAGCTGGAAGAGATCAAGGCAAATGGGGGTACCTTCGACAAGTTGCCAGCTTCCTGTCCTCGTCGAGGCCACTAGTGTTAGTGGCTCTTAGGTAAACTCGGGAAACTATAGAGTTGAAAACTATACATTTGCCTAGCAAAAAGCATTCAGTAGGGGTATAATAATTGCCAAAATTAGGCTGGAATATCATTACTGCATTTATAAAAAAATTATTGTCCACTGCTGGCAGCTAGTCTTTTGTGCTCTCCATACTCATCCTGCACAAGCTTATTACAGAGGGCCCAAAAGGTTTTAGACCTCAACAAATATTTTACTTTATCTTTTGCAGTTTAACTGCACATGGGTTCAAGCACCTTTCTTCCAGGGGTTTCAAGCACCTTATTTCCATGGATCTAAGCTCCCCCCCCCTTTCTAACATGGGTTGAGCACCTTGCTTCCTTGAGTGAGTAAGCTTCTTGTACTGCTCTCCATCATTTATAGAGCTGAGCAAGCATAATACAGTGCATCTTAAATGCTGTATATAAATTCATTGATATCTTTCCATTACTTAACCATCAAAAAATCCTGATCTCCACATACATTATCCGATTGTAGTGAAGACAGCAAATCTTACCCTTTTATTCGTTTTGAGTTGGGGGGGGGGGGAGATAAAGTACATGACCGTGTTGGTATAGAAGTCCTTTAGGTTTCAAGGGTAACCACAAATTAAGACTACAGTATTTGATAGGGTAATCATAAGAATTATTTATTGGTCATAAAAAATTATATATTGGCAATAATAATAAATATAAATATATGGGGTAAAGATTACAATACCAGAAGAACTCTTATTGAAAATGTGATACATTTACTGAAGTGATCAAGAGATTGTCATACACAATATAAAACATTATAAATACTTACATTTTTGGTTTCCATCCACAGTACTGTATATGAACAATTAAAGAATATATCAACTAACAGTAGAATGTATAAACTAAAAATTCCCATGAACTATATAAATACAACTTTTCAAGTTTTTGGGTGCAAGATATTACATTCCCAAAATGAACCATTATATTCTGATGCTAACTTTCCCTGTCATCCACCATAAATGTGTTGTTTCAACACTTTTTTTTTACTCGAACAAATGCATGACATGGTTTCTACAATATTTCTAAGTAAGACAGCAAACTTAATTGTACATTTTTTTTACATGCATAATTCTTATTGGTAAGCATGATGCTTAAATTTAATCATCGACAATTATGATAAGGAAAGAGTTTCACACTGGTGAAATGACAACTCCATCCAATTTCTTCCAGACAATACACATTCAGCTAACACGAATGAATATGTTTTAAATGCTTTACAGTGGTACAGCAAATCTAGGATTTCAGAAGAGGCTTTGTTTTAACATGCCCTCCTCCTCCTCTTTGTCAATTGTATTGGACTTTGACAACATTTATCCAACTTTTAACATGACATACAAGTATTAATCATACCCCTCCCATGAATTGAGACAAATATAAATATTGTTAACCAAACCACACACTAGAAAATGAAGAGACGACGACGTTTCACGATTGACTTGATAATGGTCCAGGACGGACCGAAACATCGTCGTCTCTTCACTTTCTAGTGTGTGGTCTGGCCAACATTTTTCAGCCATGTTATTGTCACTCCTCATCTGCATAAATATTGTTATTTTGTATACAATAACATGGTTTGAGAGAAGGGAAAACTAAAGAGATAAAAATAGTCTAGGTGGGCATAATTAAAACTTACATAATACTAGAATATCTAATACAGTATCCTGTTCTTTTGAATAATTGTATTAGGCTAAGGAACTTTTTTTCACTCTTATAACAAACCAGCGAATGCATATGTTTGGATAATGAGCTCGGCAGCACTTATTAAATTTATAAAAGCTTATTGAATGTTTTTTATTCTTATTTTTAGCACTAACACTGATCAAATTAAATAATTCCCCTTCATGTATTTATCAATGCACACGGACACATACACTAAACACACGCACACAAACACATCCTGCAGTAAATTTTATGCAAAAAGTTTACTTAAAAAAAATACTAAACCTAGATGTGGTCTTAAAATCAAGCTCTTAGCATTTAAACTGCTAATGACATTCAAAAGTTTCTATTCAATATTTGTTAATGACTTGACAAAGAGCCCATACCATTCTTATTTTACACCAAGTCCAGCATAAAGTATAGGCAATCCTTATATAATGTAGTTTTATGTTCTTGACAGTGGGTATGATAAGGGTGTGTGAATGACGAGAGATCTGATGGGTGTTAGGAGGGAGCCAAATCATGGTTGTCTGCTAGAGTGGACAGGTGAACATGCCATGAGTGTGTTTATATAATAATAATGCAGGCATTTTAAATTATTAGTCAGTAAATAAAAACCATTATATGGCAAAAATGCTCTGTATAAATTTGTGTCGTATAATGGTCCACTGTATAGATGAGATTCAGTATGCCCCAAGGCTTCTTGAATAAAGCAACTGTGTTGTCTGACAAGGTAACTGAATTCTAACATGTGAAATACCTATAATGTTAATGTAATGGCTATATATATAGTACTGTACATAATAATTTTGACTTGCTACTGTTATATTACAAAGACAACAATATAAAAATTCTCTTTGTATACATTTTCTATTGCTTCTAATTCAAAAAGATTGTGTTTTACAAAATATTTTCTGTACATTTTGTAATACTGTACAACTGAATATGTTGGATATTGTTGTTTATGCTTGTAATATTAAGTTTTAATGATATACTGTACTATAGAGCAAAACAACATGCACGATAAACATTACTAATGAACACTTATGTGTCGCAAAAGTAATGTGTGCACTTTTGTCATAAATATACAACATTATCAGATAAAAACTGAACCTGCATAATATCTTCTGAATATTTTACCATGAAAAATCAAACTTGAATATTTCAATGAGTAATGTCAATATTTTAATAGAAGTATGAAACATGAAGATTATTATTTTTTATTTATATATACAAAAGTTCTTACATTCTTGTACAGCCAGTAGTTGGTAGTGGCTGTCTATAAATATCAGTACGTATTTATAATTTAACATTCAGTTTTACAAGGGAAAATAGCATTTTGTGTTTAGCCTTTATATATAAATAGGAAAACAAAGACCTGAGAAAAGATAATCGATGACAGTGGTGTGTGAAGAATTTAGATAATTTACTGTATATATATATATAAACAAGAAAACTGGAATGACTGGATGAACTTGCTGCACACATGAATGTACAAGATTCTGATTACGAGTTATGCTAATAATTATTTTTCAACAGGAAAGGGACTCAAAATCACTCACCTCATGACGATCTCTAGGAATGGAAGGGCCAATAACAATGAAACAAAGTACAGTAGTAGAAAGAGGAAGTAGAAAAACCCACTGACATGGATCAGAAGAGAGCCTATGACGACCAAACCACACACCAGAGAATGAAGAAACGACAATGTTTCAGTCTGTCCTGGACCACTATCAAGTCGTATGTATTTGACGGATCGAAATGTCATCATTTCTCCGTTTTCTGGCGTGTGGCTTGGTCATCATATCTTCAGCCACGTTATTGTGACTCATCGTCTGCAGAAGAGAGGTTAATTTCTTGTTTAAAGTTATTGGAAAATTTCATGTTTGGTAAGAAAAATAAGGATTAAGTAGTTAAAACACTGGTTTAGCTTTGCACAAAGAGACCAATTTGATGATTTGAGTTCAAAAAAATCTGTTATGCATAACAAATTTAGAATGAAGTATTTCCTATTGATGATGCTTCCCAGTGAGTAATTATGATGGTTGTAGAAATCAAAGAAAATATGGCAACTCAACACATATAAATACAAAGTTGTTTTCTTATGTACTAAATTTACCATTTGGGACAGGAAATAAATTGAAAGATCTTATATACAGTACCGAGAATGACTACCCCCCTCAACTGTTAAAACTATACTGTACAGATAATTCTTACAAGCAGTGTAAAAAGCATAAGAGAGGACATAGTAATCACCTCAAACTGTATTTTCACTATACATATATTCATAACAATTTAGGTACATATACAATAAAAAGTAGAAAGTAAAAATTTGGAGAGAACTACACTGGAAGAGCTTTGGAGACTGTAGTTTTTACCATGGAAGAGCATATGCTGGAGAAAAACTTGAGCCCAGTCTGTCCTCCAGGTATATTACTGACAACAAAACACAGTAGTGCCACCAGTTGTATGATAGCAGCTATGGAGGTAAAAAGTGTTGACTGCAAACTGAGTGCAAAGTAGAGTGTTGCAAACAATGAGATAAAGTAAACAGATGTAAACATCAGTCGTTCTGAAGAAAACAGATGTTTTAGGTGATTTATTGGACCCCAAAGGAAAGAGAAACTGAAAAGATAAAAAAAGGAAAACAATTTACTATCTGAACTCTGAACAAACATCCAGAAGTTCACATAAACTATTCATACAATTAAATGAAATTCTTGACTTTAATCTATTCTCTTCTTCCACTAATGATCTCGAGGTTAAATTTAAATGTAAAAATTACAATGAATTTCCAGAGTCTGGTGACTTCAATGAGGATATTTCTGAAACCTGGTTACTCACAAGGGTCTGATAAGTAATTTTTTTTAACATATAGAGTATATGTAACAGAACTACAGATAATTGTTTACCATCTCTCCAGTGTGAATGGTTATCATGTTAACATTACACTTGTCCTTCCATTTAATGTCAGGATTTTATCAAGTTTTCTTTACTGGCACTCTCCACATCCCACCCTTTATTCTTTCCAAAGACAGCCAATATATTCATCTTTTGCCATAACAACCCACATAATGCCAATTGTTAACAATTGTGTGTTTTGTAATACTTGTACATCCTCCAAGCTAAACAGACCATGCCTATGTACGGTACTGTATAAGAAAATTCTTCAGCAGTTATTACTCAAGTTTAATAAAAGAAATTGCATAATTACATATTATCATACAAAAGAATTACCTTAAAACAGAGAACAAGCTGCCTAATGTGAAGAGCAGGGCAAACTTGCGAGCCTTGAATACCAGGAGTGGAAAATACATTGCTGCCAGTGAGAAGCAAATTAAGCCCATCACTACACAGCCCAAGAAGCCTAAAATCCTCTGTTTTCTGCCCTGAAATGCACATATCCAAATATTAATAGTAAGCTGTTCATTAATTGTCCATCATTATTATTACCCTGTACATTTCTTCCACATTACACATTGAAGCAGCATGTAAGAACAATATATATCAAAAGAAGGCACCAGGCCGGGGAGACTATGCAGCACCATCAGTGCCACAGGATATTGAAAAGGCAATAAATATCCCTGAGGATGCCATTACAAGAACAAAAGCACGTAAGGTGAGCATTATCAAAGGTATTCAATTCATTAACGACTTGAATGAGAGAGAAATGACCGAGAGACATTAGGGAAGCATGGCACGCGAATGTCCTGAAAGTCAGGACATTCTACTTTAAGTAAAAAGTAGAACAACCCACCATAAATACTCACATAACAGAACTATTCACTCGACCCACCATGAGAGTGAGAGCAAGACTGAAACATGAAAGTGCCAGCGATGATGTCACTACCCAAAACGCTATGCCCACTATGGTCACCCAAGTTTTTATCACCTTACATATTTTTATATGTAAAGTTTATTGACCCATCACCTCACTTTATTAAAAGCTACAGTATCAATAAAATAATTTTAATGTATAAATTATTCAAAATACAGAAAAAGCTCGCTGTTTCAGCCGTCAGTAACCTAAACCTCTGGGTAATTTCCGCTACAATTGGGTCCGAGTTTTAGTTAACTTAATTCTAACAGAAATCCGAATCACTGGGCTTTGATGTTAGGCTACTGAATGACATATAGCAGCCTTTGTTTATATCACACAATTATATTAAAACAAATGTATTAATAACATCAGGGACCCTAACCTGTCTATAACTGTCCTCCTACAGTCACTGCAAAAGTTTTGCGAGGCTAGCCCCAAGCATTTGGATAGATACTAAATTTTGTTGAGAGACAATCTTGTTTATATACATATTTATTTATATATATGCAAGAAGGTACATTGGGTTTATGAGAGTACATAACCCTGATTTTTTACATTCTTGTAAAGCATAGCATTTCAGGCAAAATATTGCTATAGCTTAGGCTTCAGGCAGAATATTGCTATATTGCTTAGGCTTGCATCGAGGTGCTCCCCCAAGGCCGAGCTACTGACCCTACAGCAGATGCATCCCAGACACCAAGTTGACTAACTCCTGGGGTACCTATTTACTGTTAGATGAACAGAGGCAATTAGGAAACTTGCCCAACATTTCTGTCATGCCCGGAATTCCCAATTGAGTCACGTACTCTCAATCACGTATGTATGACAGAGTCGTGTATGGTCAGAACAGGTAGTACGAGTACTACCAAACCTAACATAACCCAGTCTAACCCATGTTATATGCAGTTTTCACCATTAGAACATGAGCTTTAGGGCTAAAGTAATATTCGCGAGAAAGCACTAAGCCAGTATACCTTGAGGTGGTTACTTTGAGGTACTTTGAGGTGATTTCGGGGCTTAGCGACCCAGCGGCCTGGTCGACCAGGCCTCCTCTATGGTCTATTATGATTAAACACCTGTGAACGATATGACAGTATGCGAGAGCCCTGTGTAACGAGTACCCTGTGTAACGAGCACCCTGTGTAACGAGTACCCTGTGTAACGAGCACCAAGCTTACCAGACTGGGCAGACAAGGGTCCGACTGTGCTGACGAAGACCACGAAGAAGCCGACCCCGTCTCCTCGTCTTGGCTCCCCGCAGTGCCATTTCGTGTGAACCAGGAGCTCAACTTGGGGATCTTGATGTCGGTGATGGTGGTCGGCAGTAGCGGCACCTTGGAGTCCGATTTGGCATCACTCCGAGACAGATATTCCTGCAGCTCTCTGTTCAAGTCTGTCATTTTTGTTTACAAGTCTACGTCACCAGCGACGACTGTGCCATCTGTAGGTGGCTCTACACACGACCGTCCCGTCATAGAGCTCTCTACTCTAGGTCAGCTTGCGGGGGGGGGGGGGTGTTGAGCTCATTTTTGTAACTCAAATTCATCAATTTTGTAACTAGTTCATCAAGATTGTAACTTGTTTAGCTAAATGAATTGTGGGGTTCAGTCCCTGAGTCCATTATGTGCCTCTGTAACCCTTTCCACTACCGCCCACAAGATGGGTATGGGGTGCATAATAAATGAACTAAACTAACTGTATATTATATATACGCACTAGAAGGTACATTCGGGTTTGTGGGAGTACATAGCATTGGTATGTACCGCAAGATAACGTAAGATTTTAAGGGATGACAAATGTTAATCTCCTTGTTTAAGAAGCTGTTCACTTGAGACGGTTAAGCAAGTCCCAGCTGTGTCTGGCAACAAGTGACAGAATAAACAACCCAGCCGGGTTTTCTTCCTATTGGGGAGTGTTGTACATGCTGCTATGGCGGTGTGTCCACTCACAGGATGAGTGGCGCTGCCCAATAAACTCGCCCCTTGGGGCAAAATTAAAACAATTAAATGCCCCAGGCAATGGTATAATAGGTAATGCTATATTTTCTAAGAAGACGTCTGCATTTTCGAGTACATTTTTGGATAGGGTGATTGATACTCTTGGGTAAATTGTTTATTTATAATGAATATAAATAAATTATACACCGTAAAATATATAAAATATTATAAGTAAATAAACTGTAAACTAATAAATGATGACATACGGTGTATAATTAATGTAACAGTAATTAGCCTTCCTTGGGAATTAGCCTAATTACAATAATGAATGATCAAAGTTAAGGTATCAAGATCAAGTAAAAAATATAACATGTAAAATAAGTAAGTTAACAAGTAAATTAACTGTGAACAAATAATAATTGATGCTAGATAATGACCACAATAAAGGGTTATTGAGTTAACAGTAATTAGCGAGGGGCTGATAACAAGCCTAGTTAATGTAATGACTTAACAACTGTTTAAGGACATGAATAAGAATTGCGCCACAAGAATAAACAAAGATTACATGTACAGCAAGTGGGTAATAAAGATCCCTATAAAGATGTCAGCGGGGAAGACATACATAAACTTAGTTTTTGGCCGTGAGGGTGAACAAACAACATAGGCGATATAATTTCTTTATTAATTTAGATATTAATACTAAAATATTTGCAACTGCAAGTTGCATTGAATTTTGCAAAAGCAGTTGCTAGTAATTTGCAACTGAAGCTCCTGTTCAATATTAGTAGTTAGGGTAGAGGATGAGTAGTTCATGGATACCGTAACTTTCTTAAACATGTTACACCAAATCTATCTTAAATAATCACTATCATCTTGTACATCTATAAGTGCAAATTCTATCGTGAGCATTACAAAAATGTACATTATTTACAATACAGTAAAATATATAAATAAAATACATGGATCACAAGCAATAGCTGTACCCAGTACGCATGTGGGTATCCTCACACAAGGTCGTACTCAAAGCTGAGATAGTCGAGGAGGTAGTGATCCAGGAACTCTTTCCTGAGGGAGTAGTCGAGGCCCTGTAGGTAGTGGATGGCCAGTCGGTCAGCCTCCGTGCTTCTGCTGTGGACGGGAAATTTCTCGACAATTTTCTCAACACCAAGCCATTTTAACACGTAAGTCGAATCTTCATGCAAGCTCTCAACCTTGCCGATAAAGTCGTAATCGATGCCACAAGGATTACACATCTGGGGACAACATGGAGTGTTTGGTTAATATCAACTTAACTGCCACTGATATTGAATTGAAAGTGAAATAAGTTTATTGAGGTATAACTACACACAAAGGGATGAGGTAGCTCAAGCTATTCTCACCCCGTTCATTACAACGTGTTCATATATAAATACACACATATCACAAGTAGGTAATTATCAAAAGAAGGCACCAAGCCGGGAAGGTTATGTAGCACACACATCACAAACAATCAACCTATTACCGAACATTCTGAGTGATAAACATATACATTTCTTAAAGTGAAATTCACCATTTCTGGTGAATGGAATATACATTTCTGGGTCCGTCTAATTACCACAAGCAGCCACAAACTACACAAACTTCAGAAAGCTTCCTGGCAATACGTTAGTAATGAATAAATATGATATATTAAGTTAGGCTGACCTAACCTAACCTAACTTTAAGGGAGCCGGTCGGCCGAGCGGACAGCACGCGGGACTTGTGATCCTGTGGTCCTGGGTTCGATCCCAGGCGCCGGCGAGAAATAATGGGCAGAGTTTCTTTCACCCTATGCCCCTGTTACCTAGCAGTAAAATAGGTACCTGGGTGTTAGTCAGCTGTCACGGGCTACTTCCTGGGGGTGGAGGCCTGGTCGAGGACCGGGCCGCGGGGACACTAAAAGCCCCGAAATCATCTCAAGATAACCTCAAGATAACCTAACCTATCCTATCCTATCCTATCCTAACCTAACTTAACCAAACCTAACCTAACCTAACCGAAGCTTGGATCGTCGACTTGATTTGGCGTCACCAGCTTTTTATTTTCGTCTAATTTCTTTATAAAAAGATACTTTTTCAGATTAAAATTATGTTTTTTCGTGTTGTACATTCAGCACCAACATTATAATGAGTAAATATATCATATTTATTCATTACTAACGTATTGCCAGGAAGCTTTCTGAAGTTTGTGTAGTTTGTGGTAGCTTGTGGTAATTAGACGGACCGTTGTTGTGGGTTGCAAGGACATTTTTGTCAACATCGGTGTCGGCGTCTGGAGCGCCTCCTGGTGTCAGTTGTTGGAGTTACGGGTGTTCTGTTGTCGTCTTCAGGTATGGTGATGTCGATGTTGGAAAAGGTAGCCAGGGTGGGTAGCGTCCCTGTTTCCGGACTGGTTGTGGGGCCGGCAGCAGCTGGAAGAGCTGGTAGAAGGTCGTCGGGTACGGTCACCGTCGGCAATCCATTTGGAGTGAGAAGCCGGTTGATGGTGTGGACGTTTAGGTTGACGTCGCTGCCAGCCAGTTTGTCGTCGAGGTGTAAAAGTACCGGTAGCAGGGTGATATTGGTGGTAGCTGCAGGCAGGGGTGAGGTCGGCTGATTATGGCGTCCCCAGGGGCCAAGCAGGGGTGAGGTCAGCTTAATGTGGCGTCCCCAGGGACCAGGTAGTGAGGTAGCGGCAGCTTTACCAAGTGTGATCCCGGGCAAGGCCGGGAATGCTGCAGACGTTGGTGGGATGTTTGGTCGAGGTGTGGCGATTGGCAGAGATTTCCATCATCATCATGATTTCTTCCTTCTTACGAGGGCAGTCAGGGGAGACAGCTGTATGTAGGTCGCTGCAGAGGAGACATTTCTGATGTCAGTGTAGGCAGTGTAGTGGTGGTCCTCGGAGCATTTGCTGCATTTCGGTGTGCGCAACATGAACTTGCCAGTGTAGTGAGAGTACTGGTAACACCTAAAGCTGCTGCTGTTGTTGTTTAAGATTCGCTACTTAGAACAAAAAGTTCCAAGTAGCACGGGCTATGGTGAGCCCGTAGTGGACTTACCTGGCACAGGAGCGAAGCTGTGTATGTGTGTGCTGTTCAACGTCAAGAAAACGGTAAATTTAAAGTGCCCTTATCCTAACCTACCAGAGGACCCAAAACAGAACACGGGACAGTACGTCACTTTCGCCAGCCGCTTCCATTTTCTAGTATGACAATTTTTGGCCTTAGGCAACGCATGCGAGCGAAAACCAACGTACTTTGTAGGTCAGGTTGGATTCCGAAGCATGAGAATATGTTGTCAGTGACGAGATCGGCGGTGGCAGCGTTTACGAAAGACATCTACAAGGTCGGGCGCCGGATGTCGTCGCTGGTGATGAGTTTGGTCGTGGTAACCGTTTTGGCAGAGTATTCTGAGTTGATGCTGGTGATGATATCGGTGATGTCGCGGTCCGTGATCCCTGAGCTGACCCTCCTGACCCTTGCTCCAGATGCTACTCCCTCTACGGGTCGTAGTAGCGTTGGGTGTCCTGTGGCGTGGCAGAGAGGACACGACCACTCCCGCTGGCAGCTGAGGTGAGGTAATAGCTAACTGCTATTGATCTTCCAGTTTCCAGGTGATATCTGCACCTGATATGAATTCCCTGTATTAATTAAATCACCCCTTACCAAACCTTGCTTTTCTCTGTGAAGTGTCTTGTGTTACTGTCAAGTGTTTAGAATCAGGAAAAAAAAACTTTGGTAAATACTGGTTCAAGGTTAGTCCCAGAAGTGAGAGGCCAGAGATACAAGGCTAGTCCCAGAACTAAAATAGAAGACCAACGCGCACAGACTAAGGGAATTGTGTATGAGTGCGCGCGCACGTAGGTGGATGAAGACCCAGCTCCTGGACCCACCTGATGGATGGGACGCCAGTGGGAGTCCCAGGGTATGGACTCCTCTTCCTTCTGATGATTTATGAGCTTAACAAAGTCCGAAAAACTCACTCCCTCCTCAACCTGTGTCGGCAGCGTCCTGGAGGGCAAGACACGAGAGTTTTTTCAACTGTGACACAAACCTAAAAACAAATATAAGTAATTCATGATAGGAGTAATTCTGTAGAAAATGTTCTACAGTAGAACCGTCTTTGCTGAATCTTTCACTTGTCGTGTTTCCAACGACAAACATTCCAGAAGCTTGCATAAAATGGGTTGTATTTTGCAAAACAGTCATTAAAGTTGACCAGACCACACACTAGAAGTTGAAGGGACGACGACGTTTCGGTCCGTCCTGGACCATTCATCCGACCGAAACGTCGTCGTCCCTTCAACTTCTAGTGTGTGGTCTGGTCAACATACTTCAGCCACGTTATTGTGACTCATCGCCTGCACAGTCATTAAACTACAAAATTCTAATTTAAAAATATATAATTGTGTTGGCATATTTTACCCAAACTTTTCAGATATTAATTTCTTTATGTAAGGAGAAATTTCCAAATCTTCCATATCGGTGGGATGTTCTAGCTTGTCCCGATAGGCTGACACCACCCTGTGGAGCGGCTCTCGCACGAACAGGAACTTCCTGTAGGAGGCCAGCATGTCCGGCCACACGTCCTCAAACCTGGGCTGCACCAGCATGAACTGCTGCGTCAGGAGATGAGTGGTGTGCCTGGGGGAAATGTTGACGCTAGTATTAGTGGCTGCTCGTCACTCATCATGCTCGTCATTCATCATGCTCGTCACTCATCATGCTCGTCACTCATCATGCTCGTCATTCATCATGCTCGTCACTCATCATGCTCGTCATTCATCATGCTCGTTATTCATCATGCTCGTTATTCATCATGCTCGTCACTCATCATGCTCGTCACTCATCATGCTCGTCATTGATCATGCTCGTCACTCATCATGCTCGTCACTCATCATGCTCGTCACTCATCATGCTCGTCACTCATCATGCTCGTCACTCATCATGCTCGTCACTCATCATGCTCGTCACTCATCATGCTCGTTATTCATCATGCTCGTCACTCATCATGCTCGTCACTCATCATGCTCGTCATTCATCATGCTCGTCACTCATCATGCTCTTTACTCATCATGCTCGTCATTCATCATGCTCGTCACTCATCATGCTCGTCACTCATCATGCTCGTCACTCATCATGCTCGTCACTCATCATGCTCGTCACTCATCATGCTCGTCACTCATCAAACGAGACTCCTTCACAGGAGTTTTATAGTTTCATTTTAGGACGAGAACCTTTTTTTCTCGACACCTTCTGCGTTATTGGGTACAACCAGGAAGATCTTGGGGTCGTTCCCTGCCGAGGGTACAAAATTACTCCAGTTTTCACAAGTCCCTGAGATAAGTCCAAATTTGAGATGTAGAAATTGATACACACACACACACACACACACACACACACACACACACACACACACACACACACACACACACACACACACACACACACACACACACAAAAAAAAAAAAAAAAAAAAAAAAAAAAAAAAAAAAAAAAGGCTTACAGCTACTTCAGAACATCTAATCTGGAAACATTTATCGCCGTCCTACAATTATCCCCCGAGAGACCCGGGTGTAATCCCTGGCCAGGACACAAACAGTTGGCCACGTTCCCTTTCACCTGACACCTCTGTTCACCTAGCAGCAATACATATTTTCGAAGTTAGGCAACTCTTCTCGGGGTCGGGGGGGGGGGGGGGGGAAGAGTTGCATCCTCTGGAAAGTCAGTACTTTGCCTAAGGGAGATTTAGATGTCAGTCTTAATCCGTTGTTATCCTCATAGCGGGCACTACATCACATGTTGACCTCAGGAGTTGCCAGTTGCCGTCAGCTGGTGAGGTTACATCTTGCGTGGCAGCACCTAGAGGGGTGAGGAGGAGGAGCCTACGAAGACTAGGAAAACACTACTGCTTCTCTTATAATCCAAGAGGCTCACGAGTAATGGGACTTGGACTGGTCCGTATACAACACCGGACTCGCCTCTTGAAGGTCGGAGTTTGCTGCCCCCGATGGTCCAAATGGGCTAGGAATCTTTCTTTTATTCATTCCTATTCCAATTCCTATTCCAGCTCCTATTCCAGCTCCTATTCCGGCCTCATATCCCTGCCAAGGGCTGTATGAACATACTGGCTTAGCGCTTTCTCTTGATTACCTTACCTTGAGTGGTGGGTAAGACGCCTGCACGTGTTCGAACACTTCTTAATCGAACACTGCAACGGAATGTCGGGTGAAATAAGGCCGGTGTCCGAAAATGTTGCAGCTATATTCGTTCTCGATTTAATACACGTTTATTAAGAATTTCATCATATGTTGTTCTATGCGATTTTACCGTTAAATTCACACCATAAGTTCACAGCGTAGAGCTTCGTTAGAAGAAGGGAAGACCTCCGCGGGTTCCATTCAAGGAGCACTTAGGAGAGACGAACCGTGGACCCCTCCATGGGTTTATTTTACACCTGTGGGGGTCCCTCCCTCTTGAGGAGCTCCTTGGTCGAGTCTACCATTACCCAGAGCTCATCTGGGGTGATGCCTCTCCACTGGGCAAGCGGAGAGTTGATGCCCCGCTTTATGGCTCGGTTCGCTGCCCTGCTTTATGGCTCGGTTCCCTGCCCCACCTTATAGCTCGGTTCCCTACCCCGCCTTATAGCTCGGTTCGCTGCTCCGCCTTATAGCTCGGTTCCCTACCCCACCTTATAGCTCGGTTCCCTGCCCCACCTTATAGCTCGGTTCCCTACCCCGCCTTATAGCTCGGTTCGCTGCCCCACCTTATAGCTCGATTCCCTACCCCGCCTTATAGCTCTGTTCGCTGCCCCGCTTTATAGCTCGGTTCCCTACCCCGCCTTATAGCTCGGTTCCCTACCCCGCCTTATAGCTCGGTTCCCTACCCCGTATATACAGCTCACCTGGAGATGGTGGCGAGGCGGGAGGCGTTGAAGGTGGACGAGGTAAGTTGAAGCCAAGAACGCTTCCAGCTGCTGCTTGCCACCTGTGGGTAAGTGTAAGTATGAGGAGGAAGCACCAAGCAAGTATGACTGTGTGGCATTTGGAAGGGATATATAAGGACTTTCAGCGCCGTAGAGAGGGGGGGGGACCTGCTGCCTGGGTAACAGCTTCTCCCCCGAATCAACCTACCCAGGCTTTACACCCTGGTGAGGCCACTCCAGACCGACAACCAGAGCGCAACTCCATAGTCTCCTGAGACTGATGGATGCCTACTACTACTAAGGACATCGAGCTGGGAATTGAAGGGGCGAAGGAATGGTGCTCAATCACTTGGACCATCAGGGATCGAACACCGACCCCCCCTCAAGAAGCATGGCCGTTATTGTACCGACCAGTCCAAGTGGATGGACCGTAAGACTACCATATTATTTTAGAGTCAGATATTTTGCTGAGGAGGCCGACATATTCTTGACGTGACTGGTAAATCTTCAGCCACATATCAATTAAAATATATATGTAATTGACCATATACTATTAGTATATATCCTGTGTAAGAAGTAATTGATTCATATCAATAAAACGTAATTAGAATAATATATATATATATATATATATATATATATATATATATATATATATATATATATATATATATATATATATTATATATAAACATAATAAATATATATATAAGGTTAAGATTAATGATTCTAACACAAATCTTCTCAATATTTCTTACCTTATTCTTTACTGTCGAGGGAAGTTGAAAAAGTAACTCTCCAAAGTTCATTTTCACTATTATCACTATCACTATTTTTCAATATTATGGTCTGACGCCTAGAGATGCGATTCGCAAGGTACTCCTTACATTTTCAAAAACAAATTTTCCATACTGTGCCAAAGCTTATAGGAATAGGTCAGACATGATACAGACGTACAAGATACTAAAGGACATTGAAAAGTAGATATAGAAATGTTTTAAGTGAGGAACAGTGGAACGAGAGGTCATAACTGTAACACAGATGAGCCATAGAGATTTAGGAAGGATCTTTTCCAGGCTACGGGAGTATTAAGAGCAGATGCTCACTCGTGCAAGCACAATTGAGTACAACTAGATGAGTACACACACACACACACACACACACACACACACACACACACACACACACACACACACACACACACACACACACAATATAATTCATCTCAGACCCTAACAACATATTCCCATAAGAGAGAGGGCACTGCGGACCTTGTGGGCACTGCAGTAGAGGATGCCGCGGGCGTCGTCGACGAGGATGTTCCTGAGGTGGTCCTGAGTGACCTTAGTGGACACGTTGAGTGACTTGCACACTCGCCTCACCTGGCGTCGGGTCCTGTCACTCCGCTCCCTCGCGCCTCCTGCCAGGACAACAATGATCACCATGGGCCCCGTTGTAATAAGATGACAAAAAAGCGATAATAATGATAAAAAGAGGCAATAATGATAAGAGAGGGATAACCCTCCCTTTCCCTCCGCCCTTCCCAGCTCCTTGTCCTCATATCCCGTCTAGGCGCTACACAGTCACACTGGGTTGGTGCTTTTTTTCCCCTCACGATTACCTTACCTTGGGGAGCATGAGGCTTAACTCTCTCCTACCCTAGTCTAACTTGAGGAAGAAGCGGGTCAAGTGAGGTTGTTAATGGGTCAAGTGCAGTTGTTAATGACAGACAACCTGAAGGGGCGTGACCCTGAAGGATGGAAGAAGAGGAGATATAATTATCCAAGGTTATCTGTATTATCTCACAAGCCGATTGATTCACTGTCCTCGTGGGACCTGAAGCCTGGATAGAGACTGACCTGGTGGGACCTGGAGCTTGGATAAACTGACCTGGTGGGACCTGGAGCTTGGATAAACTGACCTGGTGCCTGGATAGAGACTGACCTGGTGGGACCTGGAGCTTGGATAAACTGACCTGGTGGGACCTGGAGCTTGGATAAACTGACCTGATGGGACCTGGATAGAGACTGACCTGGTGGGGCCTGGAGCTGGGAGAGAGTGAGAGAGAGTGCCACCAGGATCAACAGAGACGGGCCAAACACCTTCCTCCATCTGCTCCTGGAAATACAGATGTTATGACTTAAATCATTATCTCAAGAAACATTACCAATACTGTCTCCAAAATCATCTAATGTATTTTTGGCGTCCAATTAAATGTTGTTGGTCATCATCATATTTTTCTTCGTGATACATTTATATTAATAATCTTTCTGTCAATCTCTCTATTAATCATTTTGATTTGGCTTGTTGGAGCCGGACCCAAGAAACATTCGTAAATGTATAATAAAAGGATACATCTGAATTTATATAAAATAATAATAGTCAAAGTAGCAAGAAGAACAGAGTAACTACATTGACATAGTTAACTGCTGATTTGTTATGACCTCTGATGGTTCAATGGTATCACTGAACAGCCGGTCAAGACTCACACACACACACACACACACACACACACACACACACACACACACACACACACACACACACACGCACACACGCTGCGCTCCCTTCTCAAAACGAAAGTGTCTCAGAAGTATTGGGTCAATCGACTTGAGAATGGTCCAGGACGTGACCGAAACGTCGTCGTCCCTTCACTTTCTAGTGTGTGGTCAACATATTGGGACACACTTTGTTGCACCTTTGGAGTATACTGCATCTGTGTGTGTGTGTGTGTACAGAGCATCGTGCTGGAATATTTCCACACAAACACACACACAGCTTTTGCTTTAGTTTCCCCTTATGTTACACACTGTCAACGTGTCGCTATTCAATTTTTGGTCAACTTCCACTCTACAATCAACACTTGTGTATGGCTGATAGTCGTACACAAGTGCTTCGCAGTATGGCACACATACACTAGTGCTTCGCAGTATGGCACACATACACTAGTGCTTCGCAGTATGGCACACATACACTAGTGCTTCGCAGTATGCACACATACACTAGTGCTTCGCAGTATGGCACACATACACTAGTGCTTCGCAGTATGGCACACATACACTAGTGCTTCGCAGTATGGCACACATACACTAGTGCTTCGCAGTATGGCACACATACACTAGTGCTTCGCAGTATGGCACACATACACTAGTGCTTCGCAGTATGGCAGACAGTTCTCCAGCCATTATCTTGGCGTCTTGAGATGAGGAGGCTGGGGAGATGACTGCTTAGAGTGGTGACGTGCTGCTACTATCAGTGTTACATGTGTGTGTGTGTATATATGTGGCATTATATGTACCCATCAACTGCATTTCTCCCCCATGCTGCTAATAACCAAACAACATAATATCATAAAATTTACAAAATGCAAGCCTGAACTTTTGTGTTTTTTTAGAAATAAATCCGAATTCTTTGGTCCATTCAGGGATAATTGTATTCTTGTCGGCATTTCTTTAGGGGCTTAAAGGAAGCAGTATTGTCTACCCAAGTGGCCCCTAGGCTGACTGACCGTCTCTGACTCAGTAACTGAGACGAGGACGTGTACTGACTTCAAGACTCCGAGGACGTGTACTTGACTGATAACTGGACACGTCTCGGACACGCCCCTACGGCTCCGTGCGTCTTGGACACGCCCTTAGGGCTCCGTGCGAAGTGTTGACATAAGCATAAAATTACGATAAAAATATCCAAGTGGTTATTGTAACCTTCAGTTCCCAAACTTCCCGCTGTGTTAGTCTATCTCGGGGCAATGCATATCATTCTTTTTTTTAGACAGGTCCCCCCCTGAAAGAAGAACACGTTAACGTGCTTCTTGAAGTGAGATCGAAGAAACACAGAAGGCTCAAAATCAGGACGTCTAGCTTACCCTACCGCCACTAGCAATTCACCGCTGCCTCCAGTTACTCACCCACGGATGCCAGAGACTCATTGCCGCCCACCAAAGACTCACCACCGACGTCAGAGACTCACCACCACCACCTCCAGCGTGCTGTACGACCCATAGCTCGCCCAGTAGACTAAGAATCTTCGCATACTTCCTGGGGATTGATAAGATTTTCCTTGTAAATTTGAGTTGAGACTTTCCTCCTCCTTCTTGTAAACACACACACACACACAAAGAGCCAGAGCTCAACCCCCGCAAGCACAATTAGGTGAGTACACACACACACATACACATACACATACACACACACATATACATTTATCAGAGATGATAAATCGTGCCTCACAGGCTTAATATAATTCCATGACCAAGCAACAAAAATTAGTCACGAAAGAGAAGCGTGGGCAGACTGCATTTTTTTGGACTGCCAGAAAGCCTTTGACACAATACCTCATAAAAGGCTGTTACAAAAAGTTGGAGCAACAGGCAGGAGTAAAAGGTAAGGTGCTCCAGTGGATAAGGGAGTATCTAAGCAACAGAAAACAGCGAGTAACTGTGAGGGGGAAGACACATCAGAATGACGAGATGTCACCAGCGGAGTCCCACAGGGCTCTGTACTTGGACCCATCCTGTTTCTAATATATGTAAACGATCTTTCAGAAGGCATAGACAAATTCCTCTCAATTTTTGCATCATCAGCAAACATTATGAGAAGAATCAAGACAGATGAAGATAGAGACTACAGGACGACCTGGACAAACTGGAGGAATGGTCTAGAAAATGGCTACTAAAGTTCAACTCAGGAAAGTGTAATGTAATGAAATTAGGCGAAGGGAACAGGAGACTGAACACAAGGTACCATCTGGGAGGTAAAATCCTGCAAGAGTCAAATAGAGTAAGATTTGGGGGTTGATATCACACCGAACCTGTCCCCAGAAGCCCACATCAAAAGAATATCATCAGCGGCATATGCTAGATTGGCAAATATAAGAACTGCCTTTAGAAACTTGTGTAAGGAATCGTTCAGGACCCTGTATACCACTCATGTCAGACCAATCCTGGAATATGCAGCTCCAACCTGGAGTCCATACCTAGCAAGACATAAGACAAAATAATGGTGGCAGAGGTATGCCACCAGACTTGTCCAGGAACTGAAAGGTATGAGTTACGAGGAAAGGCTAAGGGAACTGAACTTCACGTCCCTGGAAAACAGAAGAATAAGGAAAGACATGATAACCACCTACAAAATTCTCAAGGGAATTGACAGGGTGGACAAAGACAAACTCTTCAGCACGGATGGGACAAGAATAAGAGGACACAGGTGGAAAATTAATATCCAGATGAGCCACAGAGACGTTAGAAAGATTTTGTTCAGTGTTAGAGTAGTTAACAAGTGGAATGCATTAGGCAGTGATGTGGTGGAGGCTGACTCCATACACAGTTTCAAATGTAGATATGATAGAGCCCAGTAGGCTCAGGAATCTGTACACCAGTTGAATAACAGTCGAGAGGCGGGACCAAAGAGCCAAAACTCAACTCCCGCAAGCACAACTAGGTGAGTACAAGTAGGCGAGTACCCTCGCGCGCGCGCGCTCACACACACACACACACACACGACGTGGCAGTAGTGTGGTCAGACGTTTTTGCTTTAGGCAGGACAATGATGATTTTGAGCAGTGTGACCTCCGTCCTCACACCGCAAGCAGCTTAGTTTAGTTTAGTTCACTTATTATGCACCCCATACCCATCTTATGGGCGGTAGTGGAAAGGGTTACAGAGGCACATAATGGACTCAGGGACTGAACCCCACAATTCATTTCTTCTTCTTCTTCTTGTTGATAGTAGGTGCAGTTTGCATGAAGGGTTTGTCCTCCCGATGACTGCACCAGTAATGATGTTGTTGGACGCGTTTATGTTGAAGATGATCGGAGCTACCAAGGTGCTTGTTGCGTTGTGCTGTAGATAGAGGAACGGTGATTCTCTATCCTGTTGTTAGCCTTGTTGTTCCTCTATCGGTAGATAGAGGAACGGTGAAATGAACAATTCATTTAGCTAAGCAAGTTACAATCTTGATGAGCTAGTTACAAAATTCAATATAAGTCGTCACATCAACAATGGGTTCGAGATCGACCTCAAGTACAGGTTCTAAATTAAGCAACTGACATATGTGGAGAGCTAGTGTCACAATTTATACGTTTGTCCTGCACACCGCCCCCCATCCAGTGGGCAGCGGTGGATAGGTTACAATCACTTAGTTACTACCTACAGTTAGCAAACTGGGGATATTTGGCTAAAATTTCTGGTAACAGATAATTTTGAATGAAGCAGAACAGATAATTTGTCCTTTTTTGGGACTCTATCTAAAAAGAATAATAAATGCTAAATAGGCTCCTTCCTTTAGTTTGTAAAATTCATTTGGTAAGTCCATGCTGTTCCAGCAACGGTAAGAACGCATATTAATTTCTTACAATTTTTTATTGTTACTGTGTGAATACTTGTATATATACAGTATATGTATATATATGTATATACATGTATATATATGTATATACATGTATATACAGTATATATATGTATATATAATATATACAGCAAGTTTAACAAATAAATTTAGGAAAAGAAATAACCAAACACCACATAAAATACTGGTAAGAAAAGTACAAGTACATGGAATAAATGGCAGGATCTTCTTGAGATGATTTCGGGGCTTTTAGTGTCCCCGCGGCCCGGTCCTCGACCAGGCCTCCACCCCCAGGAAGCAGCCCGTGACAGCTGACTAACACCCAGGTACCTATTTTACTGCTATGTAACAGGGGGTATAGGGTGAAAGAAACTCTGCCCATTGTTTCTCGCCGGCGCCTGGGATCGAACCCGGGACCACAGGATCAAAAGTCCAGCATGCTGTCCGCTCGGCCGACTGGCTCCCCGACTCGAGGATACTCGAATGGATAAAATAATGGTGGAAATATAGAAATCAAAGGGTCGTCGTCTCTTCAATTTCTAGTGTGTGGTTTGGTTAACAAATCAAAGGGTCGTGCTAAACGGAAATGAATGTGTGAGAAATGTGGCGAATATCACATTTTTGTCATATACATCAAAGTTGAGAATATGACAAACCACATCACCAAATTTGTAGATGACACTAAGATTAATAGTAAAGTAGTTAATGAAATGATGCTAAATGCCTTGCAAAAAGATCAGCGTGAACTCCTTAAATGGTCGGAAGATCAACAGATGATTATTAATACCGAAAAATGCAAGATCTTGCATGTGGGGCCATAACACTGCACATCACAACTACCATAACATCTTGCAGCAGATTAATGAAGAACAACAGGACCTTGGAGTCAGAATCACTGGTCACTGAAGGTTTCACAATTGGCAGCTGCGGTAAAAAAAAAGCCAACCATATCCTAGGAATAGTTAACTTTAATTTCAGGGAAAAGAAGAAGATAGTTATTCAATTGTATAAAAATCTTTAACCCTCCACTTCAATTATTGTATCCAAGCATGGAGACCGCATCTTCAGACGGACATCTCTGCTTTGGAGAAGGTCCAACACTGGACGACAAAAGTGATTCCTGAACAAAGTCGACTCCCATACCAGGAAGGGCTGAGGGCCACAGGGCTAACAACACGGCACACCAGACATGAGTTGTTGATCCAGAGCGCTTCTTCGAGGAGTCAGATATATCACAAAGAAGGAGCAACGACTCAAGCTCAACAAGCCACAATACAGGACACAAAACATATTCTTTTTCACCCACAGGGTTATAAACCCATGGAACCGCCTACCCGCCGAGGACGTAAATGCCAAAACGCTGTTGAATTATAAAATCCAGCTTGAAAAAAAATCATTGGGACAGATGGGGTGAGAGGGGTTAAGAAGCCGCTGGCTTCCTGTCCTCGTCGAGGCCAGTGGTGTGTTAGTGGCCCTCAGGTAAATTCAGGTTAATTATAGGGATATTTGATCATGGAGCGTCAGACTGCTAGCATGAAGGAAGATAGCGGGCCAGCGCGCAAGTCCATGAGAGAGAGAGAGAGAGAGAGAGAGAGAGAGAGAGAGAGAGAGAGAGAGAGAGAGAGAGAGAGAGAGAGAGAGAGAGAGAGAGAGAGAGAGACGAGAGAGACGAGAGAGACGAGAGAGACGAGAGAGAGAGAGAGAGAGAGAGAGAGAGAGAGAGAGAGAGAGAGAGAGAGAGAGAGAGAGAGAGAGAGAGAGAGAGACGAGAGAGACGAGAGAGAGGAGAGAGACGAGAGAGAGAGAGAGAGAGAGAGAGAGAGAGAGAGAGAGAGAGAGAGAGAGAGAGAGAGAGAGAGAGAGAGAGAGAGAGAGAGAGAGAAGAGAGAAGAGAGACGAGAGAGAGAAGAGAGAAGAGAGACGAGAGAGAGAGAGAGAGAGAGAGAGAGAGAGAGAGAGAGAGAGAGAGAGAGAGAGAGAGAGAGAGAGAGAGAGAGAGAGAGAGAGAGAGAGAGAGAGAGAAGAGAGAAGAGAGACGAGAGAGAGAAGAGAGAAGAGAGAAGAGAGACGAGAGAGAGAGAGAGAGAGAGAGAGAGAGAGAGAGAGAGAGAGAGAGAGAGAGAGAGAGAGAGAGAGAGAGAGAGAGAGAGAGAGAGAGAGAGAGAGAGGAGAGGGAGAGAGAGAGGGAGAGAGGGGCGTGCCAGTACACCCATCACATCAGAGCCGACGTCGACTACGCCTGGGGCCAAATTCTCAAAGCAGTTATGCAAGTACTTACGAACCTGTACATCTTTCCTGAATCTTTGGTGGCTTTGTTTACAAATATTAAACAGTTAATGAGCTGCGAAGCACCAGGAGGCTGTTTATAACAATAACAACAGTTGATTGGCAAGTTTTCATGCTTGTAAACTGTTTAATAAATGTAACCAAAGTCGTCAAAGATTGAGGAAAGATGTACACGTTCGTAAGTACTTGCGTAACTACTTCGCGAATCTGGCCCCTGGAGCTGACAGCACAAGCCACAGAGAAGATAAACACAAATCTACCAACAGGAAAATCTACCAACGGGCAAATCTACCAACAGGAAAAACGCCTTGCTTATTGCAACTCTTGGCCTCCTCTCTGGCAGTGGTCCTCATCTTTCAGATATTACTTAAAAACTGCCGGCCTCGGCAGCTTAGTATTTCCCGGTGGCGGAGCACACTCGCCCTGCGACTCAGAGGTTTTGTCCGTCGATTAAGGCAGTGTCTGGGATGCTCCCGGACGCAGGTTCGAATCCTCGTCACGTCCCTTGTGGATTTGTTCATTTTGTCCCGTCTCAAGCCCTGACTGGCTAGAACTGACTGGGCACCAAGGTTTTAATTCTTAGCCCCCTTTTTACCCAGCAATTATTGGGGGACCCGACTGTAAACTGATTGTCTATTGGTGTTCCAGGGAACACTAGTAAGGGGGAAGGCTTAAGATGACCTATGGGAAGACTGTTTACTTGACAGTAAACACTGCCAAGGAAGCCCTAACAAGTCTTCCTCTAGCATCAGGTTCCACATTTCACTAAGGCAGAGTTGCACAATTTATCAAACTGGTGAGACACATCTGGCAAATTCTACTCAAATCTGTCCTTGATTTCGTTTATCTAAATTTCTTCCTATTGGGTTCAGGGAGCAATTTATATCCCTTCAAAATAACATTTTTAACGCAATCATAAAATGAAAACCCCGGATAAATGCTGCACAAATCCTATCATCACATATATGTGGTGTCCACAATCCTTATCCTGACCCCCTTCCAAGTGCTGTATAGTCCTAATGGCTTGGCGCTCTCTTCTGATAATTCTCTCCCCTCCTTGTACTTGCCTTGTACATATCATGCTGGACACCACATATATATATATATATATATGTGTGTGTTATGGTGTCCATACGAAGAACAACTTGAAACACTTGTCTGAGTACCAATTATGTTTATAATTGATATTACAACATTCCTAGTGTCTATGTTGCATGTTGGGTTTGCTGGTAGTCGCGCGAGGAGCACGCACACACGCACGAGGTGTATGCACGCACGAGACGCACGCACTGACGCACATCTCTCAACAATGATCACAGAACTGTGACTCGACACATCACAAGTAAGGACCCAGATTAACAGATTAAGGACTTGGCCGAAACGCGTTGCGAGCTGTACAAGAATGTAAGAACTTTTGTATATATATATATATATATATATATATATATATATATATATATATATATATATATATATATATATTAGTATATTTTGGTAGCAGTCTTTCCTGTAGACATATATTATTAAATATGACCGAAAAAGTAAGATTAATAATTCTAACACGAATTTTCTCAATCTTTCGTACATTTCTTTTCACTGTTGGAGGTAATTCAAAAATCAATTCTTCAAAATTCATTTTTATTTCTAGTCTGACGCGACACGAGCGCGTTTCGTAAAACTTATTACATTTTCAAAGACTTTAGTTTACAAATACACAACTGAATAGAACTTACGCATCTCCGATTCTACCCACCTCAAGACTCCGCTCCAATATAGAAGCATCAAGAAATATGGACCAATAGGTTTTCTACAATCACTTCCATTTCAATACCCATTGTTTCGTGTTCTGTCTTGTGTTGATGAAATTAATACCATATTAATGCCACCTCACCCCATCCACCTCACTCAAATGTAGATATAAACAAAAATCGGAGATGTGTAAGTTCTATTCAGTTGTGTATTTGTAAACTAAAGTCTTTGAAAATGTAATAAGTTTTACGAAACGCGCTCGTGTCGCGTCAGGCTAGAAATAAAAATGAATTTTGGAGAATTGATTTTTGAATTACCTCCAACAGTGAAAAGAAATGTACGAAAGATTGAGAAAATTCGTGTTAGAATTATTAATCTTACTTTTTCGGTCATATTTAATAATATATATATATATATATATGGTTGGGTGGGTGGGAGCGAATGTATATAAAACACCTGTCATATAATGAGCAAAACATTCACGACTCGGCATAACATTATTCTCCCTATTTTATATATAAAAAATTAGGACATTACAGTTATTATTTTTATTGGTCAAACTAATTGGAGTTGTAGCGAGTATATTATGTAAACAATATACTCGCTCCAAACTCATTAGCTTTAATGAGAGTAGCAAAACTATCATTAACACTGATGACGAAACACATACCTCTTCCTTAATTAAAGTAAACATCACTCAGTGTATTCAGTTCCAACCGACCCCAAGACGCTTCAGCTTCAACACAGTAGACGGCAAACTACGACCGCATGGAGCTACCACACTCTTGGCCTCATCGAGTTTCCACACTCACGATCCCGCATCTAGCCGCCACGCTCTCCCGCATGGAGCTCCACGACTCCGGCCGTACTCAGCTCCAAGCTTCGTCTCACCGTCTACGACACTTCCAACAACCGACTGCTATAAGCAAGACTACTAAAAATAAAAATGAAAACCCACTAAACACTGTATCTAATCCACCCAACAACGTAACAGAATCGTACGTTACAGTTATATAAATAACAATAATTATTGTACACTATTAATATTAAATAATAATAATTATGCACTGTCGTGGGCTCATAGGAGGACCAGCGATTGGTGTAACAGCCTTCGTATCCCAGTCAATGGAAACCCAAATGGGCACCAGGAACTTATAAAGTAGTCACCGCTTAAACAAATTTTCTATGACATTCATTTTCTTCGGTCAAGTTGTGGGAGACTGAAGTAATCTCCGCTAACAAATACTTAATCATAACCTCAGGTAAATTCAGGCTATCGTTTGTCGGAGACAGACAGCCTGTGTATATATAAATACGTTAGGCTTATATGGAGGTCCCCCTAAGATCGAACAATTGACCCTCCCCAGGATGCAACCCTCCTAGAGTTGCCTAACTCCCGGGTACTTATATTGTACCATATAAGTATATACATACATATATATATATATATATATATATATATATATATATATATATATATATATATACATATATACATTATATATATATATATATATATGTATATATGTATATATATATATATATAAAAGAGAGAGAGAGAGAGAGAGAGAGAGAGAGAGAGAGAGAGAGAGAGAGAGAGAGAGAGAGAGAGAGAGAGAGAGAGAGAGAGAGAGAGAGAGAGAGAGAGACTATCTTGCTCTCTGATGAAGGCGAACTAAACCGAAAACGCATTCAGTATTCTCTATTTATTACTTATTTATTTATTACTTATTTATTTATTACTTATTTATTACTTATTATTTATTATTATTCTCTATTTTATCCATGACTGACGAAGAGAACAGAGTTCTGGTCAGCATGGTAAAGCCAATAATGATCTTCCACAGGTCGTAGTAACATTCTTATTGACAAGATGAGTATACAATTGTGCCTAATTGGAGAGCTATAATGCCTCCCTACACCGCATGGGGTCGGCCACGCCACGAGCATTATCCAGGGAGGATGGAAGAGCATACTAGTTGGCATTATAAATGAATGCACGCGTCAGAACGTGTATAGAACGTGTACAGAACGTTGTGTTTACAAATTCGTGTATTGAAAGTGTACAAGATCCGATATATAGATTTCATCCGGTCATAATCAACAAGTGTTCAAATCTTGGATTTAGACCTATTGTGGTATGAATGAGCCTGTCCTGTGTGGCAGTGAATATGAGCATTATCCTCACTGTCCTGTGTGGCAGTGAATATGACCACCATACTCACTGTCCTGTGTGGCAGTGAATATAAGCACTATCCTCACTGTCCTGTGTTAGTGGTGAACCACAGTGAACCAACTGACGGTACACAGCGGGTACACTCCCCCCTCCTCCCCCTCCAAAAAAGCTCAAACATGCATTAGTGCGCCAAGTGGCCATATTTTGAAATAAATGGCGCCTAATTTGACCAGATTAGCCTCGGCACGCCAAGATTTCCCTAACCCCAGTAATTAGCCCGGATCATTAGGCTAATTACACAGTAGTAGCGAGTGTGTGTACTACCCATGACCAAACAAGCGTAGCACGGATGTAAGCGCCAGGTCCTCTTAACTAGATAGTATATCTTAGCCACAGCTGCACGCACCCACAGTCTATACTGGACCCTAATGGGTGAATGGGCATTGAACGCTGCGAGTTGTAAACAACATTCTGGTTTACATCATTCTAAGACGAGGCGATGTTTATCCCGACACACACACACGCGCGCGGCTACACTACTAATACACAAGTTTTAACTAGTATTATTATTACTATGCATACACATTCGTGTGTGTGTGTGTGTGTGTGTGTACTCGCCCAGTTGTGCTTGCGGGGGGTTGAGCTCTGGCTCTTTGGTCCCGCCTCTCAACTGTCAACTAATGTACAGGTTCCTGAGCCTACTGGGCTCTATCATATCTACATTTGAATCTGTGTATGGAGTCAGCCTCCACCACATCACTTCCTAATTCATCCTATCTGTTAACTACTCTGACAAAATTCTTTCTAACGTCCCTGTGTGTGTGTGTGTGTGTGTGTGTGTGTGTGTGTGTGTGTGTGTGTGTGTGTGTGTGTGTGTGTGTGTGTGTGTGTTTTGCGACAATACAGCATTAGAGAGTAGAATATGATATTCGTTTCACCGTGTACGTTCACTCCAACAGTCGTACGTACTGCTGGTGTTTGGGGCAAGGTTACTGCCCTCTGCCCTCAGAGTGGCACTCAGCCTTCACGCTGCCTTGGACAGTGACACTGGACGACAGTGATGAACAGTATCTTAGACATTGATTAGAAGAGATGGGGAGCTTGCTGACCGGGTGAGATAAAGGAAGCCTTCGGCTGTGGAAGAAAATGGCAAGCGCCATCACGGTGACTTAAGAAATGAACACCAACTTTCCAGTAACTAGAATCCAGAACACCCTGAATGACTGGGATCCAGAACCCACTGAATGACTGGGATCCAGAACCCACTGAATGACTGGGATCCAGAACCCACTGAATGACTGGGATCCAGAACCCACTGAATGACTGGGATCCAGAACACACTGAATGACTGGGATCCAGAACCCACTGAATGACTGGGGTCCAGAACCCACTGAATGACTGGGATCCAGAACCCACTGAATGACTGGGATCCAGAACACACTGAATGACTGGGATCCAGAACACTGAATGACTGGGGGTCCAGATTACATTGTTAGTTCTGGAAGAATCTTTCCAGTGCCCAGCTGACTAAGTCTATCAACAGTGGCTTCAACCTGCCCCAAATAATTCAGACAATCACAAAACACACTAGATGATTTTAAAGGGAAGCATTAGAATAAACATTAAAAAAACAAATGATAATTATAGATCATGTTATGTAGAGTGTCTCTACGCCACAATTTTAGAGAAATACTGAAAACATATTGACATAAAATATTCAATTTATGTGAAGCCACTTCACAATGGTGGCAATGACCCACACACCTTTCTTACAATAGTGCCAGTGACCCCACCCACTCATAAGAGAGAGAGAGAGAGAGAGAGAGAGAGAGAGAGAGAGAGAGAGAGAGAGAGAGAGAGAGAGAGAGAGAGAGAGAGAGAGAGAGAGAGAGAGAGAGAGAATGAATTCCCACCAGGGTAACCCACCACATTCTCACCTCTCCCATCCCCAGTGGTGGTCGCTGGCCCCAACACTCACTCCGCCTGGCTGGAGGTCTCTCGTTACACCACACACCTGGTGAAGGGATCTTAAAAGCATAGCGGGATGCCCACTTACGTGATAATTCCCCCCACCACGCCACCCCACCCCACACCATCACAGGCCCTGGGGATGGAGTCACAACCACACACAGATTGCACCACCACACCACCACCACCAGACGTCTGCCAGGTGAATAGCGAGCTAATGAGATCGTGGGAAGGTTTTTGCCGATTGGTAAGTCAGACAAGGTGTCGCAGCCGTAACAAAAACACTACAGGGCCACGATAGTGTAAATAGGTCCATTTGTAACCTGTTTCTGGCCCTGGAATATCAGGTTAAGAGTTTTTGACGATATTTTGGCTAACATAATCAAGAGAAGAGTACTGGGAGCTTATGATGAAGCATTCTGGGGGTATACAGCAACTAGAATAAGCTTGGAATATTTCGGTGCCGTCACTGTTGCTATCACACGCTGTGCTCTGCTGTGCCACGCTGTCCTAGGCTGTGCCACGCGGTCCTTTGCTGTGCCACGCCGGGAAAAAAAAATATGCAACTTGTTAGCTTGGTCGTCGTCGGCGACGTATTGGACGTCGTGTCCTCTCTGATACTTTGGTGAAACTGCCTTAATTCTTAATGCCAAATTACAGAAAGACAAAAGTGTTTAGTCTCCAGACACAATTCTGTCATGTTAGCGACTCGAATCATCCGTTAGATGGGTCTTCTTAACTAATATTTCCTGCCTCTAATCTTCTCAACCGCCGTCTTATCGAATCGGCTCCCATACACAACGTGCCCAACATTAACCTTAGTCCCGGCACCTGTGGAGATGTCTTGTACCTTTCTCAGTACTCGGGGGTAAATGTTCTAAACGTTAACACACGTGATCTCACGGGAGACATTTCCCGTCACGCAGGGTGCAGTCCCACCTCCACAGATCTCCAGTATCAGCTCTTGATACTGGTAATGGCTCAAAAGAGCCACCACTTACGGGCTATTCATGCCCGTGCCACCTTTTGGGTGGCTTATTCTTCATCAATCATCAATCAATCACACGTGATCTGTCTTTGCTCTAGCCTCTCAGGCTCTCTGAAGAAATCTTGTTCAGTTTTGCTTTTTTGTGTCTCTTGTCGTTATCTCTTTTGTCTCTATTTCACCGCTTTTCTCTTCATCATCATGAGGTCTTCTGGAGTTTTCTGTATACCTATTAAGTGCTATGGTTTACTTATGGTTTACTTTACTATGGTTTGCTTCTCACCTTTCATCATTCTTCTTACCTTGTATATGTACGTTTCCTCCAACTCACTTGGTTTACGGGCTATTCATGCCCGTGCAACCTCTTGGCACGCGCATGAATAGCCCGTGCCAAGCCTCTTCCTGTGGCTTAATCTTCTTAATTAAGCCTCTTCTTGTGTGGCTTAATCTTCAATCAATCAATCAATTTGGTGTCTAACAGCCACGTTGTTGAGACTAACCGTCTGCGTCCTCTCTAAACCTATTGGGCATGAGGCTCAGAGATCGTCAATATCATGATGCTTTAAGTTACACCAATACGTCGCATTTTTCAACGGATTATGGTACCTGTTGTTAAGACAAATTTGCTGCATTAGGTTCTCGCTTATAGTGTGGTCGCTGGTCGCTGCCGAGTGAAGCCGTTTGGGCTGGAATTTGGAAATCAATCCTCAAGCTCTGAGTAAATATATAGACGCCGGGGGAAATGAACATATATATATATTATATATATATATATATATATATATATATATATATAATATATATATATATATATATATATAATATATATATATATATATATATATATATATATATATATATATATATAATATATATATATATATATATATATATATATATATATATATATATATATATATATATATATATATATAGCTTGAATTAATGTTTTTATAGGGAATAATAATCTGGTTGAATATATTAGCCACAAAGGCCTACTTGTATTTAAGGACAATGGCAACTTATGGAAAAAATAAATTTCTGAAATATTTAGTCTTTTCATAGAAAAATATAAAGTTTTGTTTCACTTCCGCTTTCACATTCCCTCTCATGTTCATTCTCCTCTTCCCTCTTTCTCGTTTCTCCTTCCTTCCATTTCTTTCTCCATCCTCTCTTCCCACCTTCTATAACGTTCACATATTTTGCTCCCCCACCCCTCTTTAATCCCACCAAGAAATCTCCCCAGCCCCTTAACCACTCCCCCCCCTCCCCTAATCCCCCCCCTTGAACACAGCACGTCGATCACACCAACAACTCCCTTAATATCACAAATTATGCCTTCAATTTTCTCTTAATGCACAGCGATGAGGAGGATAATAGCTGCCATGCATAAGTTACACAGCGCTAATGACTGTGGTGGTCTGATGGAGCTCAAGCGCCTCTCTTGCCAGCCCTGTGTGTGTGTGTGTGTGTGTGTGTCTTAACGTCTGTATAGTCTCTGCACAGGTCTAAATGTGGGTCCATTCTGTGTAACCAGCTGTCTTGTCTCAGTATCTCCCTCGCCACAGAACGAGACCAGGCAGAAACTGCAGAAATTCTCACCAAAATTCAGGCTAGAGTGTTAACTATGGAAATAGAGTATTAATATAGGCTCGATAAGTTTCAGAATGAAAATAATCGACCAGTGAATGTTATCTTCAAGAACAGTAAACTTTAATATATAATGGCAGAAAAAGAAGAATTTACGAGATGGAGGAAAGTACCAAGAAGTATACAATAGCCATATATGAGGTGGAAAAGGAGTAAGTGAAGAAAAAGAGGGAAGTGTAACACTAGGAAACCAGGAAATATCAAAGAGAGTGCCAGGTAGACAAGTATACAACAGCCTGACAAGGCACCCATTCAAAGGAGCAGGCAGTAGTGCCTAGCTCCACACACATGTACACATTCCCGTATACGAGTCATAAATACTCATACTCCGCCCGAGTAAAACAGAAACAAGCAACACTTAGTGGGCCAGCCAGAGGCTTAGGGCCCGTGCAGGAATATCCCTGAAAAAACCTTCCCCTATGAAGATTAAACTTTAAACAACAGGAATTACTACTATTTTGTAAACAAAATCAAATCACCCCAGCAGATACGAGTAGCATTAAATGCTCAGATGGCATTACAAAAAAAATGGGAACCATTACAAAAGGTTGGTAGAAAAGAACACACACATTATCACAATTATGGAAGCGAAACTTACAAGTTTTATAGAGTACAAACTTCCCAGGAGGATACCAGGTAATGAGGAAATATAATTATTAGAGGAAACCGAACAGCAAGAATAGATAATAGTAATGCCAACAACAGAGGGACATACGATAATGGAGATCTGCAACCCCCCTACCAAAAAGTAGAAGACCTTTGGCGGATTTTATCTAAAAAAAAAAAAATCATTTTTATTTTAAGTATGTTAGTGTGAAATGTATGCAGTATGACTGCCGAGTTCCTTGTCCGAAACTCGGGAAGGAATCACACTGCGATTGCTAATGATGTATGTTAGTGTGAAATGTGAGATAACACATTACACGTCTCAAGACCCTGTTGTCTTACTCAAGATAATTACTGGTCAGGTCACATTCAAGTTTGAATGAACACAACATTCTAACAATTTTTGACTCTCAGGTAGCCTGCGGGTCTGGAAGGAAGGAATTATCAGGGGAACCTCAAATTGAAAATGAAATAAGTTTATTGAGGTAAAATACACACAAAGGGATGAGGTAGCTCAAGCTATTCTCACCCCGTTCAGTACATCGTGTTAATACATCCATAGAGACACATCACAAACAATAAACATATTAGGGGAACCTCAAGGTAAGATAAGGTAGGGAAGGCGGCAAGCCATCACTAGCACTTATAAGGGGAGTCAGGATAAGGTTACGGGCTATTTATGCCCATGCCATCTCTTGGGGTGGCTTAATCTTTATCGATCAATCAATCAGGATAAGGATTTGGTATGGGACGGGATGGAAAGGAATGGTGCCCAACCACTTGGACGGTCGGGGGATTGAACGCCGACCTGCATGACGCGAGACCGTCGCTCTACCGTCCAGCCCAAGGGGTTGGGGCTGCGGGTCTAGAGTGCACAAATGCTTACGTTTGACATCAATTTGTGTACACAGAGGCTAAAACACAAGGTATCAACAACGTCGGAGAAACCACCCAACCCGGCGCCTGACAGCTGAGTGGACAGCGCTTGGGATTCGTAGTCCTGAGGTTCCGGGTTCGATTCCCGGTGGAGGCGGAGACAAATGGACAAACTATGTCTTTCACCCTGATATCCCTGTTACCTAGCAGTAAATAGGTACCTGGGAGTTAGACAGCTGCTACGGGCTGCTTCCCGGGAGGGGGGTGTAACAAAAATGAGGCCTGGTCGAGGACCGGGCCGCGGGGACGCTAAACCCCGAAATCATCTCAAGATAACCCGCCCGGATGAAGTGACGATTGTGCCCGAGAGGGAGTACAATCACCAGCCAGTCCGTCCTCCTAAAGTTCTCCAACATCAAGAAAACGGTCAATTTAAATTGCCCTTATCCTAACCTACCAGAGGACCCAAAACAGAAAACGGGCCAGTACGTCACTTTCGGGAGCAGCTTCCATTTTCTAGTACGACAATATTTGGTCTTATGTAACGCATACGTGCGAAAAGCGACGTTCTTTGTAGGAGGAGGAGGAGGAGGAGGAGGACAGGTTGCACAAGAACGTGGTATGTCTATGGGAAAATTTTGAAGCTGTACGATGGGATCGGACCCGATGAATGCCGGTTCGATCCCTTTCTACCATCTCGATATTTTCTCATAAAAAGAGGTCTTACGGCTCACAGACAAACAAGAATCAAAGATGGTAGGAGCGACTTAAAGTACTCGAGGAACGTACCTTGAACGTACGGGAGATATAATTTATGCAGGTAAAATAATTGAAGGTCAAACCACTAATCTGCAATACAGAGATAATGGTGTGCCAGCGGCCTCCGATAACACAGATGGCGCTAACAGTGTAACGAAGACCCCTGGGAGTCTCTCTCAAACACGCACACAAACACACACACACACACACACACACACACACACACACACACACACACACACACACACACACACACACACACACACACACGCACACACACACACACGCACACACACACACACACACACACACACACACACACACACACACACCGGTGTGTGTGTGTGTGTGCCGGACCGGAGTCATTGCTATAAACAACCGATGCTCAAAAGGCGGGATCCAAGAGTCAGTGCACGATCCTGCAGGCACAAAAAGGTGAATACACACACACACACACACACACACACACACACACACACACACACACACACACACACACACACACACACACACACACACACACACACACAACCCGACCTAATGTTACAAATAAAGCTTTTGACATCATCAAATGGACGCTTGACTGTCTCCCCGATGACACCGCACCCACAGAGTCAGCTAACAATGGACATGCACATATAACCTGGCCAAATTCCATGTTAGCTGTGAAGGATATGGTACCAAGACAGTCTTCTTCACCGTCCCTGCGAGTCTCAAGATGGCTACTCCGTGTGTAACGCCGCCGGTAAGGGCTAAGGAGATCAACTGATTACCCGAGCAAAGTCAATCGTGGGCAAGAAGCCTCACACTTCATGCTAGAGTCGACCCGAAGTGAGTCTTGCAATAGGTATGGGCATATATATCATTCGCTGGCACTGGGTCTTGTACACCGATTCACCCTAGATTATGAGTAATTAATCAAGAGGCGAATTCCAAGTATGACTGTAAAACATTACCACAATATATTATTTACACCGATTTACATTTACAAAAGTGAGGTGTGACTTTATAAAACGGTTCGAGAAAAGAAGTTATGGTTTATTAGTGTCAGCGAAGAACATTAAGTGGTTCAAGACAAACTTGAACTAGACGACGACTGGCCGGCAAGTGGTTGGTATCACCAGAGCCGAGCGCTCAGGTTGGGGGAGTCTGGAGCACAAGGATACGAGGCTTGAGGGACGCCCGAGCAGAGGACACGTGCTCCCTGGCAGGTCTGTAGCGGCAACTATGACATAATAAACGACTTGATCCACGACTCTAATTCTTCCCGCGTGGTCGACGGCACCTGTGTAGTCTTCCAACAATAAATCTGCTTTGCTTTATTTTCCTGTGCAGCAGCAGCAGCAGCAGCAGACGTGAAGCAGAGCGGCAGAACCAGTGATGACTTAGTGATAGTGAACACGGCGTATGGCCTCTCTAGGGCGACTGGCGACGGGAGAAATCTCTCTGGCTCTGGGAGCTAGCTGGGGTCAGCGAGGCAGGACAGATTAGGGGCCCCCAAGACGTGTAACTATGCTCACGTGGAGACATGAAGCCGACCCAAAATGAGACTACGAAAAATCTTCTAACGTTCGGAATCTCTATACAATTTCCTCAACACGCGTGTCGGATAACTACTGTAGAAATGGTAGACATTTCTACGCGTTCTCCCGGTGGTCTGGACCATTAACAATTCTTAATGAATCATAAGATTTGCGGCAAGTGCGGCGATGTCTGAGATCAGTGTCGGTAGAGATAGTGGCATAATTTAAGATGTAACCTCCAAAGGGTCTGAACAGTCAGACTGGTTGATCAGGTTCATCACTCCTGGCCTCGGGCCGGGCTCAGATTAGAGCCTCCGGGCAAAACAAATAGGAAAATCAAAATCAATTATACTTATAAAAAGAAACTCAACATCCTTAACCGAGTAAAGTCTGAAGTCTGAGACTGTAATAAGCACAGAGTTGGAGCATCAGCGGTCGTCGCCTTTGTCAGCGGGTGGACACGACTGGGTAACATGCGTGGTCTTGACAGCCTTCCTTGAGCCCAAGAGCCCGCCTTCCTGACTCATCTGTCGTCACTTCGTCGTCGCCATTCTCATAAACGAAACACCTGTCGCTCTCTCAACTACGGGCTCACCATAGCCCGTGCTACTTGGAACATTTTGTTCCAAGTAGCGAATCTTTAACAAAAACAACAACCTGTCGCTCTCAACTCAACACACGAGTATTAAACAAAAAAAAACATATGAGCATGTGACTATCACCCTCCGTACACAAGAACAGACGACTGTCGTCCCCAATACATGTTTCCATAAGCTCCAAAGTCTCCTTTTACCACATCACCAAAATATCAACAAATATTACATATACAGTTTAGAACACACACACACATGGCAGCATGACGCTTATTGTTAGCTGATGTTTTGTTATTGTCGCTCTCACTTAGTGTCGTGTTCGTCCCCCAGTGGTCCGGAGCGTCCCACGGTGGTCCGGAGCGTCCCACGGTGGTCCGGAGCGTCCCACGGTGGTCCAGAGCGTCCCCCGGTGGTCCGGAGCGTCCCACGGTGGTCCGGAGCGTCCCCCGGTGGTCCGGAGCGTCCCACGGTGGTCCGGAGCGTCCCCCGGTGGTCCGGAGCGTCCCCCGGTGGTCCGGAGCGTCCCACGGTGGTCCGGAGCGTCCCCCGGTGGTCCGGAGCGTCCCACGGTGGTTCCGAGCGTCCCACGGTGGTCCGGAGCGTCCCACGGTGGTCCGGAGCGTCCCCTGGTGGTCCGGAGCGTCCCCCGGTGGTCCGGAGCGTCCCCCGGTGGTCCGGAGCGTCCCCCGGTGGTCCGGAGCGTCCCATGGTGGTCCGGAGCGTCCCACGGTGGCCGGGTGTTACCTGGTCTGCATGTGACACGTGGATAGATAGTCACTGTTCGTGGTAGTCGGTCACCACCGTAAGACTGTGCAGCTCAAATGCATATTCCTCGTCTATTTACGTCAAATATTGCTGCCCGTGAAGTTGTGTTGTTTAAGATTCTCTACTTGGAACAAAAAGTTCAAAGCAGCACGGGCTATGGTGAGCCCTTAGCCCGTGAAGCTATTTCTTCAGCTATGTCCTTCCCGTAGATGTAGATCAGGTGTGGTGGTGAAGGTCCCCCGTGAGGACCACCTGTCACCGACCTACAATCTCGGCCCCTCATCGCTCGGCCTCACGTCTTGCGGTCCGCTAAGTGACATCTTATCCAGTGGGAGTGAGGGTAAAAATAGCCAAAGCTACTCTGTCCTTATGTGATGTACTTTCTCTTCTCAATAAACTTACTTGAACTTGAAGTTATCCAGTGGGCTCAACTCCCAGTTAAATGCACTTGCTCTTATCCAAACTTGTTTTCCTAACTTGTATATACAAGTCTTGGCTGAGGAACTGCGTGGAAAGACGTTTAAAACCTAAAAATACAATAGAATAAAATAGTTCTTGTCTGCAATGAAGTTCTTATCAGTGAGGTTTGTTAGGGAGCATTTGTCTTCACTAAAGCTATGTTGCTTTGCTATTCTGTTCAATATACTTTTTTGTCAGTTATCTTGCAGGGAATGCTCGTTAAAGCGTGCGTGCGTGTCTGTGTGTATTTACTATTTGTGCCTTCAGGATCGAGTTGTTAGCTCTTGGACCCCGCCTTTCTAACCGTCGGTTATATAGCTAATGTACTGACTCCTGATCTAATTTTCCTCTATCATATCTACTGTATGCGTGCGCGCGTGCGTGCGTGCGAGAGAGAAGACTAACTGCAATTTTTCAGAGTTAATTTTTGTTTAATGTAAATAAATGACAAATACAGCACTTCAATTTTTATAATTCAGATTTTATTTGTTGGACTTGTTGAGACACTCCAGCCACTAGTCCTGGAGGGAGGGAATTATCAGGGGGCAAGCGCCAGGCCATTACGACTATATAGCACTTGGAAGGGATCAGGATAAGGATTTGGGTTGGGACGGGGGGGGGGGGGGAAGGAATGGTGGCCAACCACTTGTGGACGGTCGGGGGATTGAACGCCGACCTGCATGAAACGAGACCGTCGCTCTACCGTCCTGCCCAAGTGGCTGAACCTGGAACCTCTGGAACTTCTCTCCAACCTCGACTTCCTCCAGGAGCCGACTATTCAGTGTGCTCTAGTATGAATATTTATCACTTCCTACTTTGAACCATATAAATAAAATCAATTCAATATAAAATAAATTCAATATAAATTGGAGAACCAATTTATATTGAAATAATGAAACACCGCCTCGCCTGCCCCCTGTCCTTAACCCGCGCTGTGTCCAGTGCTACAGAGCAGAAAATCCTCGCTTTCACAATGGGTCTTTCAGCTCTCTCTGCTGCTCAAAAGCCTAGATATTTACACCTCACTGTTTGGGGAGCGGATAAGGCCGACGACGAGATGATGATGTTATGGGATTTTGCTCCTTACCGCATCTCTGGACAGCATCCCAGCATGATGTCATCCCCCCCCTGCTGAGCCAATCAGGTACAAGGACAGGTGTTTGCCGCCAGGCTATTGGACAACAAACACCAATTCTCTTGTCCTTACTTTTTTGCAGAGTAAAACAAAAACAGAGATAAGAAGAGCAGCTCACTAACCTAGACACTTGTTTAACAATTTACTCACGGTCATTTATGCTAGTGTAACCACTGGAATAAATTCAGATATGCCTACACGGTGAAGGGGATAAATGTAGGCTAGGATCACACAGGAGGCAGGTAGGCCTAGAGAATAATTAAAAAGCAAGAACATGCCTAGGAACATGAGTACAAGTGGCAGGCAGGCAGGCTGGCAGGCAGGCTGGCTGGCAGGCTGGCTGGCAGGCAGGCAGGCAGGCAGGCAGGCAGGCAGGCAGGCTGGCAGGCTGACAGGCAAGCAGGCAGGCTGACAGGCCTAGAACAAAACACCAGTGCACAAGACAGGAAGCCCAAACGCAAGCAGGAGATGTATGAAGCAGCTAGGCCTATATCACAAAGACGCAGGTACACCTTGAACACAAAGGGGGAGGCAGGTATAGACCTAGATAACAGAGGGACGCGTGACGTACACAACCGTGAAATAGGGTAAAGCCTTGGTTATTACGGCGGACCTTGTCCTCCGAGAGCCCGCGGTCCTTGTCCTCCGAGAGCCCGCGGTCCTTGTCCTCCGAGAGCCCGCGGACCTTGTCCTCCGAGAGCCCGCGGACCTTGTCCTCCGAGAGCCCGCGGACCTTGTCCTCCGAGAGCCCGCGGTCCTTGTCCTCCGGGAGCCCGCGGACCTTGTCCTCCGGGAGCCCGCGGACCTTGTCCTCCGAGAGCCCGCGGATCTTGTCCTCCGAGAGCCCGCGGTCCTTGTCCTCCGAGACTTCGTGGTCCATTACCTTCCGTCCTGAGACCTGACTCGGCCAGCCAAGACGCTTACCAAGAAAAATGCCGCCAAGAGTGGCTATAAATGCTGTGGGAGCCATCAAGGTTGGTTTTTAGCTGCTGTGGCAGGAGCCACCATGTAACAGCGGTCAGCGTACCAAAAGCACACATGTGGGCCCCGTGTCGAAGGAGCCAGCAGGCAGGACGATAATCAACACTCTGGATTATCTGTCTCTGATTGGAAACCATCTCCAGCCACTCTGCTTTACACTCTAAAGAGAAATGTTCTATACAAACCGTACCAACGCCTGAGACCCGGGAGAAGGTGTGTTTAATACGGGCTGTTCCACAATGAAATAAATATACACTCAGATCTCTAGGATAGGCTAGGCTAGGCTAGGCTAGGCTAGGCTGGCCTAACGCGATGTTTCCTCAACACACAAACTTGGAGCAATCTTCTTTATGCCTTGTAACTATCCTGATGTCGTGGCAGAAATGGCATTGTCTGGGAGGAAATGGTATCAAAGACGGGATGGAGAATAAAGGAGGGAAAATGCCAGGAATTTTAATTGAATGCGAGGGAATGGGGCGGTTACTAGAGTCGCGGAGCTCCTCCCGGGGTGTAGGCTTCCACTACTCATTAACTTTAAGAAACAAAATGAGATTTCTTTCAACTGTTACAAAATCAAATTACTTTATAATAAGGCAAGTATATAATGTCATTAATAGTTGACAAACATTTCTCAAGGTTTACTTTATAATTATAAATTGAAGTGAAAAATACTAACACGAGCAGAGTCGCTGACAGAAATCAGAGAAAAATATCTACAACTGAAACTGTATATCTGACACTTACAGACATCTCATACACAACAATACACCACCTTTACACTTATAACTCACCGAGCTTCCCTCGCTACAGGCTGCTCGGAAAGTCTGGCCTTCCCGACTAGACTTCAAAGACTCGTGTAGAAGACTATACCGGGTAGGTCTCTGAGAGAGGCTACCGGGTGTAGCTAAGTCTCGAGTCTGGACGAGTCTCTAAATGCGAATGTTCCGAAATATTCCTTCCCCCTTGAGTGGCTCGAGTACTTAACCAAGGAGCTATAAGCTCTGTCCAATGATGAAGACCCTGCGGCCTCCCTTAACTGTCAAACAATAAGGCGTCTGCTCTTTGTTGAGAAACATCAGAGCTGGCCGAAACGCGTGACCCACCATAATGGTCAGGTTAGCGGGTCGAGGTGTTCGACCTGGTCACGTTCATCACATGACCTGACCTCTTGGGTCAAGGTGTAACTGTGCACACAGAAGGCGTGATCTTTCCACAGACTCTGTCCACCAACATAATCTCCCTGTTGTGCTGTACTCTTTGCTTTTGCTAAGAAAGCCCTATAAGGCGTTACAGTAAGATTCTAATCCATTAAACTAGTCACTGTAACCCGATCTTTAAGGCCTCTACGACCCCCAGAGAACTGACACGACCTTCTCGGGGGAAATTTGGAAAATAAAATGGATTTGTCGTTCCTCTTTTAGAAATTCAGGAGAAATCTTTGATACTGATATTTTTAATACAATTTCACATTCATATATATTTGTGCAGGTGGTGTGGAGTCTAGGGGAAAAAAATAGAAGAGTCCAGTGAAGGGGGAAGAGTCTGGGAAAGGGGAGGGGGAGAATCCAGGGGGGAAAGGAAGATTCCAATGGGAACGGCAGAGTCCAAAGGGGAAAAAGAAAATGTCCAGTGGTAGGGGGCAGTCTAAGAAGAGTCCAGGCAAGCGACACGTGGCCCCCACCTCACCCCACACACCCACACACACACACCACCATTAATCACTTTCAGCATTTGATCACCAACAGGGGAAACTGGTCCGAGCGCTCGAGCTTACATGTTCATCTTATCCGCATCATCGGGCGTGTTCACCCGGCCAATCTGCTTCACAATATATTCCGAGATTTTATGGCCCAACTTGCCAGCTCCGATGACCAGAGAGCCACTGGTAATTATCAGCACCAAGTTGTGTGTGTGTGTGTGTGTGTGTGTGTGTGTGTGTGTGTGTGTGTGTGTGTGTGTGTGTGTGTGTGTGTGTGTGTGTGTGTGTGTGTACGGTGTCCCCAGGCTGGCCTCGGGGGACACCGAGCGCAAGCCCGACTCCACAAGACATATCCAGAATGCTCAGATTTGACGTTGCGGTGTCTTTGCAGGGTATAAGACTCTTGCAAGATGTTTGTTTACAGCGACGAAAAGGTCGACACGTTGGCATGGACAGAGAGAAATGATGGATATCCTCAATAGGGAAATTTAAGGGGCGCGTAGGCAGGAAAACAGCAGGTCGGGACAGGCCAGTAAGCTAGAACGCCAAGCAAGAAGTTAGGCTGGCCAGGAAGGCTAGGCAAAGAGACAGTGTGGCTAGGCAGGGAGAATGCAGGCTAGACTAGGTAGGACAGGAGGGATGACCAACCTGCCATGTTTGGATGGATTAAACTTACCAAGCACCCCATCATCATCTGCCTGGGACGAGACGAATATATTTATAAATTATAAACAATTACTTGCTGAAGGTGAGGGGGGGGGGAGGCTAGGTCATGCTGAAGGTGGGGGGGGAGGTACTAGGTCATGCTGAAGGTGAGGGGGGGGGAGGCTAGGTCATGCTGGAGGTGGGGGGGGGGGGAGGCTAGGTCATGCTGGAGGTCCTTGGTCCGTTCATCCCTGCTGCCGGGAGCTTTCTCTGCGTCAGAGGACAGGGAAGGCCTCCCTAGTGTGGATCAGGGAGGCAGAGACTGCTGGTACCAAACAATAACATGTAGTCATTCTTAGCTTACCAGTAAATTATGAAGATACCATCGCTACCCCCCCCTCCTGAACCTCACCCACCCCTCCCCCGTCTTACCCCACCCCCCACTCTCTCTCAAACCCATCTCATCCCCCCATCACCCCATGTATGGGGTGAGAATAGCTTGAGCTACCTCATCCCTTTGTGTGTATTTTACCTCAATAAACTTATTTCAATTCAATTTCAATTTCAATCCCCCCATCCATCTCTCAACCAGTCTCTTTAACCGGACATGTGTCGTTCCCCACCTTGCTCTCTCCTTATAAGAGGACACTGTACTTTTGTATAGAGTCACAGCCCCGCTCCTGTGCCAGTTAAGTCCACCACGGGCTCACCATAGTCCGTGCTACTTGCAACTTATTGTTCCAAGTAGTCAATCTTAAACAACAACAACAACTTTTTGTACAAGTTAAGACCAGAGTTAAACAGGATTAATATAGTGGTTCGTATATGCATACTAATAACCAGAAGCTGTTATCCTACATCAGTCCTGTCCAGAGTCTGCAGCTAGAAACTGATCTGTTTAATGAGGGTTTCCGCACATGTGTAACAGTTTACTGTTGGCTGCTTCCTGAAGCTGAAGTCACTTACCTGCCACAAGTTGCATCAGGTCATTTGACTCGACTTCTCTCATATCTAATTGAGAAAACCCTGATGGAATTAAGGTTCTTGAGGAAAAGTCATGCTGCGTTGAGCGCCTCGGGTTGTAATTTCCGGCGTCTAGCTATCCGTGTAGTCAGGCAAGGTGGGAGTCCCTGAAATCACAAGAATGTAGTAGTAGGCATCCATCAGTCTCAGGAGACTATGGAGTTGCGCTCTGGTGTCGGCCTGGTCTGGAGTGGCCTCACCAGGGTGTAAAGCCAGGGTAGGTTGATTCGGGGGAGAAGCTGTTACCCAGGCAGCAGGTCCCCCCTCTCCACGGCGCTGAAAGTCTCCCATGGAAAGGCATAAGTAGACAAGACAAGAACGTAGTATATCTATGGAAAGATATTGAAGCTGGATGATGATGCGATTGAACCCGCTTTCCTGTACTCGAGGAGTTTAGGAATATGAGTTCGATTCCATCAAACTTTAAACATTTCTCCTTGAGAACATTGGCTTCTTACGTGTTGATAACTCCTGAACTAGCAGGTTCATCCAAGACGGGTGTTAAGTTGACGAAAGTCGTCTTGCACTGTTGTCTGTCCAGACGTCTGTGAAGGACGAGAGGCAAAACATCTGGGACAATATGCAGATGTGAATGAAATTCCATATAAAGTTTTACAACGGCTGCTCATGAGCAGCTCTGCGATGTTGACCAAACCACACACTAGAAAGTGAAGGGACGACGATGTTTCGGTCCGTCCTGGACCATTCTCAAGTCGATTGACGGACCGAAACGTCGTCGTCGTCGTCCCCTTCACCTTCTAGTGTGTGGTCTGGTCAACATACTTCAGCCACGTTATTGTGACTCATCGCCTGCAGCTCTGCGATGCCTCTCAGGGCTTCACGTATATAACCTGGAATACACCTGGAAGGAGTTCTGAGAGTTCGTCCCTAAACCCAGCCTGGGGCCAGGCTTCGCTTGTGATGACTTTGTCCAAAACGCCGTTGCTTGGAGCGGCCCGGAAGCCCACGTGTCCAAAACACCCAGGTGTCAGTTCTTGCACGAACTTGTCTAATAGTTTCTTGCTTGCTAGGTTCAGCACATAGTTTGTTACAGACACTAGTGGTTCAGAGTTCACCTTGATGAGCTCCACTACATCGCAGAGCACTAACCTTCTTCCACTGTGACTTACGCGCGTCTCACAAACGCGCCACACTGTCTTACGACCTCACCTGTGTCCTCTTAGCAACAACCCGTCACAGCTGATTCCAGGCACCCCGTCAACCCCCCACCCCTGGCACCCCGTCAATCCCCCACCCCAGGCATCCCGTCAACCCCCACCCCAGGCATCCTGTCAATCCCCCACCCCTGGCACCCCGTCAACCCCCCCCCCCACCCCAGGCATCCTGTCACCCCCCCCCCCACGTCATTAAAAACAACACCCTAACCTCTCTTAAGACTTAATGTAAACAAACCCAGTCCTAATACTACTAATCTAGAGCCTAATGTTGAACACACACGTCCACTACCAGGACTGGAAGAGGTCAGGGGTAGGTATTGCCTTCTTTCACGGAGTCTAGACAAAAACAAGTACAAAACAAGACCTTGTTTTGATTAACAGCAGTGACACAAGGTATTTACTGACCACCTCACAGCCGATTCTTATGTGGATTATTATTATTATTATTATTATTATTATTATTATTATTATTATTTTACACAGATGGTTAGTAGAAGACTGCTGACTCCTAAAAGCAGACCAAGAGCTTTCCATGCACATAGTTCATGTTAAACTATACTCGACTAGTTTTCACTTGAACATGATCCGCTATTCGGTTTACAACCATGTCACTAATTACTGCTGGGGTGAAAAGGGGGAGAGAGCAAACAGTTAAGGATTGGTGCCCAGTCAATCCTCCCAGGCCAGGCCTTTAACCCAGGCCAAAACGATCGCGATCTCATACAGAGAAAGCAAAAGATAGTACTGGGGGAGAAAGAGCTCTGGGGAAAGAAAGCGCTTGGGAGGGGGACGAGACCACTGGAGAGGGGGGGAAGGGGGGGGGGGAGGACACTGAAGATGGGGTGGGGGGAGAGAGAGCTAGGATAGATAGGGTAGTAAGGACGAGCAGGAGGATGCTGGGGTCGGGCGGGCTAGGGACAGACAGACTTGATGCCAGCAACAATGGTCGCCAGTGTTTCAGAAACGTTATCAGGGGTTAAACCTGCAACTCTGATGCTTGATAAGACTCGTTTCTACACACACCTTCCCCCCCCCCCACACCCACACCCGCCACACACCCACACCCGCCACACACCCTCCAAACATGACACACCTGCAGCAACAGTCACGCTCGTCACATTACCCAAACCTGAAAAACTCTCAGACATCCCAGACTTGATGCAGCCTGTTACAGGTGAGCAAAGCAAAGTAGGCAGGTGGCAAACTCGCATTTAACTGCCAAATTGAACACCATTTATCTAGGAGCTTGGCAGTGGAGCCGAACACACTCCCTCGTCTCCAAGTCACCTCCTACAATCCCAGGGCTTCTGACAACACACTCGCAGCTAACAATCCCGGGATTGTAACAACAACAACAACAATCTAGTGCAGAAGGAACACAAATCTCTTGGGGCTGGTTGATCAGAATATATGAAACACAGAGATCACATCACATAACCTGTAGCAGCTGAAGATCACACCACATAACCTCTTAGACCTGCAGCCTAAGAACACACACCACATAACCTCTTAGACCTGCAGCCTAAGAACACACACCACATAACCTCTTAGACCTGCAGCCTAAGAACACACACCACATAACCTCTTAGACCTGCAGCCTAAGAACACACACCACATAACCTCTTAGACCTGCAGCCGAAGAACACACACCACATAACCTCTTAGACCTGCAGCCGAAGAACACACACCACATAACCTCTTAGACCTGCAGCCTAAGAACACACACCACATAACCTCTTAGACCTGCAGCCTAAGAACACACACAACATAACCTCTTAGACCTGCAGCCGAAGAACACACACCACATAACCTCTTAGACCTGCAGCCTAAGAACACACACCACATAACCTCTTAGACCTGCAGCCTAAGAACACACACCACATAACCTCTTAGACCTGCAGCCTAAGAACACACACCACATAACCTCTTAGACCTGCAGCCGAAGAACACACACCACATAACCTCTTAGACCTGCAGCCGAAGAACACACACCACATAACCTCTTGGACCTGCATTTTCCGACGTTCCAATGACCCGAGGAGCTAGAGTGGTGAAGGTTCACAACCACGCCTCAGTAACCTAGGTAAAGCTCCGCTGACCCGGCACAAGCACAGTCCTTCATACTCGTCGTGTGTGAGGTTAACGTGGAAATCTCAATCATTATATTAACATAAATTCTGTGCTCAGGGAAAATATATACTGGACTGTTTTGCATGGATGAGGGAGTGATTAGATAATATGAGTGACCTGTACTCATTCACCCTCCCTCCCTCCCTCCCCCCTCTTGCACGCTCTGCATCTTTGTACTCACCTAGTTGTGCTTGCGGTGGTTGAGCTCTGGCTCTTTGGTCCCGCCTCTCAACCGTCAATCAACTGGTGTACAGGTTCCTGAGCCTACTGGGCTCTATCATATCTACACTTGAAACTGTGTATGGAGTCAGCCTCCACCACATCACTGCCTAATGCATTCCACCTGTTATCTACTCTGACACTGAAAAAGTTCTTTCTAACGTCCCTGTGGTGTGTGTGTGTGTGTGTGTGTGTGTGTGTGTGTGTGTGTGTGTGTGTGTGTGTGTGTGTGTGTGTGTGTGTGTGTGTGTGTGTGTGTCAGCAACTACTGTAGAAAGTATTGGTCTTAACATGTGTGTACATTGTAGAGCTGTAGCTGGAGAAACTCAATCTCTCAATTACAGCAGGAAAGGTGTCGGAAAATCCGACACCATTTAATAATCATACAGATAATAACTGTATTACCAACAAGTTACCCATAGAAAACGTAACTTGTAGTGGAATTACCGTCTATAGAAAACGGGATATCATCACCACATACTATTATAATTCACCAGCTATTCTGCTGGGAATTATTCTTAAATACATTAGTCTTTGGACTTTACCATCATAAAAACATCTTATATAAATTAACTTAATTATCAATATTAAAGTAGAGTAAATGTGACCCTTCTATCACTTTCTGAAATGTGGACAATGTAAGCCAGGCGTCAGAGTGAGGAGGAAGGGGCAGCCATCATTGTTTATACTAGACCAGAGGCTCACACGGGAGCAAATTCGGCTCCTGTTAAATTTACTTGGACGTAGTGTTATGGAAACTAAAAGTGTACCATTATCAACACGCTGTCTACAAATTCAAGTTAAGTGTCTATCCGAAACCCATTATCTATCATTAGTGGCCATTAATGTCATTGGGTAGGGTTATCCGGTTAGATCACATGGAAGCCTCAAACTAAAGGTAATTAAGCCAGGTCCTCATGTTCCATGTACTGTTTTCTCTGATATAACTTGTCATATATAGGATTCTGGCTTCACAGTTAGCGCCCTTTTGACAGGTCAAGACGAGGAAGAGTTTGTGCACCAGTTACTGGGTGATATGGAAGCTACCTCAAAGAGGATAATTTGGTGTCTACACTCTAGTTATACCTGGTGGACTAACCTGCTGTACTATAAGAGAAGGAACCTCATCAATGTATGTAGCTATTACTGTAATTTGATTGGCTGCATATGTGTAATATAAACCCCCCCTAATGTGTAGAGGATCGATTTGTGAGATTAAGAGATTATTGCAGAAATACAGTCCACTTATCATTATACAAATTGCTATCGAAGTATATAAATTAACGTAAATATAAATTCATATAAATCAAATAAATATAAATCTCACAGGTCGGTTCCCACAAAAGGTCCACTACCATTCACCTGCTTCCTTCCTCTCAGCCAAGTGTCCAGGATCTGCAGCGAGCATTTCCAGCCCGTCCAGGTGTTCCTGGAGTCTAACCTTCCAGCAGGCGAGACTATTATGTTTTACGAGCTTGAAGAGAAGATAGTGCCAGAATTATACTTTGCACTCAAAGAGCACACACACACACACACACACACACACACACACACACACACACATTTCCACATTCAGAGTTAACAACATAGTGAGGGTCTGGGGGAAAAAAAGTGTGTTTGCATATTAATGGGTTTGTGAATGCAGGGTGTGACGTCGGCAAGCTGATGTCATCAGTTGATGTGACCTGATGATGTCACTAGTTGCTGTCACCTGTCGCAACCTCTGGAAAGAAGTTTGACGACTAGAAGTGTATCCATTGTCTTTATGTACCCCAGGTGATATGATAAGAGGTATGCCTGGTTGGAAAGTCTTAATGTATTCCCGTATCTCTGCGCCCCCCTCCTTCCTCCCCCCCCCCCCCCCACCACACACACACCATGCGGCCCCAGCATGGAGCCCGTACCTTGTCAAGCACAAGACGAAGCTGGAAAAAGTTCGGAGGTATGCCACTAGGCTAGTCCCGGAACTAAGAGGCATGAGTTACGAGCAAAGGCTGCGTGAAATGCACCTCACGATACTGGAAGACAGAAGAGTAAGAGGAGACAAGATCACTACCTTCACAATTCTCTGAGGAATTGATAAGGTAGATAAGGATAAACTTTTTAACACGGGTGGTACGCGAACAAGGGGACACAGGTGGAAACTGAGTACCCAAATGAGCCACAGAGTTACTATAAAGAACTTTTTTTTAGTGAGGGAGTAGTTGACAAATGGAATGCATAAGGAAGTGATGTGGTGGAGTGCAACTAGGTGAGTATACACACACACACACACACACACACACACACACACACACACAAACACACACACACACACACACACACACACACACACACACACACACACACACACACACACACACTCCAATTAAATGAAGCCTGTTAATTCTTAACTAATCAAAACACTATATAATGAAAATCCAAAATATATATATTTTTTAATTAAAAAAAATTATAATAAAAAATAAGAAAAATATCATTTGTAAATAGTTCAATGCATTTAAACATTTGTTTTTAAACAGAATAATATTTTTAAATATATCACATTTTCTAAATACAAAATTCTAAATGGAATACCTGGCGGTGGCACGACATCCCAATGGATGTCAACGTATATCTTATCTATTTATCTATTTCTATCTCTGGTTCTCTATCTCTGAACACGTTCGATACGTGTAAAGAATTTGATTCTTGGGCGAGAGGACCCCAGATCAGTGCACTAAACCACATTACAATGACTTCTGAGTGAGAAATGTTATCCAAAATCTCTTCACCATAGTATAACAGAGTTGAATTTTTAAAAAAATATTTTGTCAAGATCATCGTCGAATATTTTACAATATTGCAAGAAAAATAATTATTCTGATTCTTTTTTTTTCCAGAGGGTCGAGCCAGTAGCCAGTGCCTGAGTTAAAATGGTGTTTGCTATGGGACTGTGTCACGTTTTAATCCGAGCAGTCGTGCCGAGCGAGGCTCGGACTCTGTGAGTACACACTCCACAGTCATCACCGAGCAAAGTCGGGTTCAGGCTAGCCCAGAGTGTATGGCCCAGAGGCCATACTATTTTATAGATAAAAATAATTGTATAAATCTAATGTCAAACATAAAATTGTTAAATATAATTATTGTATTAACTATGAAAGTCTGGGTTCAGTTTAGGCCAGTGGTGGGTCTGGCCAGTGGTGGACCTGGCCAGTGGTGGACCAGGCCAGTGGTGGGCCAGGCCAGTGGTGGGCCAGGCCAGTGGTGAGCCAGGCCAGTGGTGGACCAGGCCAGTGGTGGACCAGGCCAGTGGTGGGCCAGACCATTCAAGACTCCCCCCCACTCCATCCGGTGCGACCACACAGTACGAGGTAGCACTCACACCGTTGGCGTCTGGTAAGAGATGTGTTAATCGTGTCTCCTAGCCTAATTATCCGGCTCTCGGGGGGTGAAGGTGCCTGCTGTGCCGGCCGGGCCGGTCCTCGTCACATCTGGCTGATCTCTGACCGGAGGACTGGCCCTTGTCTCTCGCCCCCCACTCCCACCCCCCACACAATGGGGCGTTCTACCCCTCCTGCGTCCCTCCGCCCTCTCACCCTATACGTCGGAATTTTTACGGATTCAACCAATCTGGTACAAATTGGTAAAAAAGTGACCTTTTTTTGTAAAAATTATAGTACTTTAATGAGTTGCTCTCTAAGCATCGGCCTCAATAGGTTAGGTGGGTTGCTTCGGTTTGTACGTTTCTGGTTAGGCAAAAGCGTTATATATGTTTTACGGAGTGGCAGTTCGGAGTGCTCAGGAAGCACACACACACGGCTAGAATATGTATGGCTCGTCTGACTGTGCCCAATAGTGAGTTTTATCCACGCTCTTGTGAGCCCCATACGGCAGGACGCGGTGCCCTTCACGCACGCCCGCACGCACACCAACCCTCCTAGTGCACGCCTGCATGCATACCCTCCTCCCACTGCACGCCCACATGCACATTCTCCTTCTAGTGTACGCCCGCATGCACTCCCTCCTTCTAGTGTACGCCCGCATGCACTCCCTCCTTCTAGTGTACGCCCGCATGCACTCCCTCCTTCTAGTGTACGCCCACATGCACTCCCTCCTTCTAGTGTACGCCCGCATGCACTCCCTCCTTCTAGTGTACGCCCGCATGCACTCCCTCCTTCTAGTGTACGCCCGCATGCACTCCCTCCTTCTAGTGTACGCCCGCATGCACTCCCTCCTTCTAGTGTACGCCCGCATGCACTCCCTCCTTCTAGTGTACGCCCGCATGCACTCCCTCCTTCTAGTGTACGCCCACATGCACTCCCTCCTTCTAGTGTACGCCCGCATGCACTCCCTCCTTCTAGTGTACGCCCGCATGCACTCCCTCCTCCTAGTGCATGTTCTCCACCCGCAGCCAGGCCAGGGACGCCACGGGGGTGAAGTCCTCCACAGTCGTGGCCACACAGACGGCGCTAAACGATCGCTAGGGGGCACCTGCGGCATGGCGAGAGTTGGTGTCGGCGTCGACGGCCATCATAGAACACCCCGGGCAGGCGGCGTGGGTGATATCAGGATAGTGAGCCCTTTGTATGAGTGACTGGCGGCCTCCATGCCCGAGCCTGTGGCTACGCTATCCTGCCACCATGAATCGTCTGTTTTGTTTTGTTTGCAACATGTGGATAACGGGAATGGATGCCGTCTGACTCCACTTAGCAGGCTGTGAGCTTCCATTTCCCACAGCTCAAGTAGTAGTCTGCTTAGTTTTGCCAAGAGAACGACTTGCCAAATGGTTTGCAAGCAGGTCTTCACAATTACTGCTGGGTGAGCAAGGCCAACCGTTAAGGATTGGTTGTCAGTCAAGACTCGAACCCCAGACAAACTCGCTGGCGAGGCGAGGAGTGGGGGAGGGGGGGGGTAGCACAATGGTAACCATGCCACACAATAGATCGATCGATTGATGAAGATTGAGCCACCTCAAGAGATGGCAAGGGCAGGAATAACCCGTAGGTGGTATAGATGTTAGGAGTGAATGTGGTTCTTGGTCGTGTACTAACCTGAAGTGTCTCTAGGCCTCTGATGCCACACGGACTGATGAACTTAAATGAACTTAAACGTTGTAGCTCATTTTCTGTAGTGCACTTCACCCTTCAGTGCTGTCTTAAGTGGCCCAAATACACTCACGTCTGAACAACACAACACTGACGAATACACGAGATACACAACAGATATATAATCCCAACATACAAGATACAGAGGGGAATAAACAAAGTGAACAAGAACAGGCTCTTTTAAATTGAGAGAAACCAGGAGGAGAGAGCACGAGAAAGCTGGGAAAGCAAACAAGTCGAAGAGAACTAGAATGCACTGGAGGAAAAAGAAGAAGTTGTGTAAGCCACCTCCAGCCACAACCTAAGGCCAAATTCGACAAAGAACTCGAATGTCAGAATAGTTCATTTATAATGCAAACAAGACTAGTAGGAAGGGCATACAACGCTAAACTGTACTCCCACTCTCCCACGTAGTCACTGATAGGTAAACACTGATAGGTAAACACTAATAGGGAAAAACTGATAGGGAAAAGAAAAGACCACAGACAAAAAACACACATATACACACACACGAGCGCAACGAAATGGAGTCACCATAAAAGATCGACTTGTAAGAGCCGGTCCAGCCATTGTAAGAGTCGGTCCAACCATTGTAAGAGCAGGTCCAGCCATTGAAAGAGCCGGTCCAGCCATTGTAAGAGCCGGTCCAGCCATTGTAAGGGCCGGTCCAGCCATTGTAATGTCAAAGAGACGGCAGAGTCATGGCTATAAGCCAACTCGTGAACTTCGCTTTGGCATTTTAGCACTACCGTATGCTAACGAGATGAACGATCGCTACTGTACCAAGCCTCCCTCCCTCCCTCTCCCTCTCTACTTGAGAGAGAGAGAGAGAGAGAGAGAGAGAGAGAGAGAGAGAGAGAGAGAGAGAGAGAGAGAATGTGTCCGCATCCTTTATCTAACCTTCTGGACAAGATAGAGAACCATTCAAGGCCATTTATCGCTAATTTTGTCCCACCCATACTGGCTGGGCGGGACAAAACCTCAGAGCCTTCAACACAGGAGAGGTGTTGGCAGCCTTAAATGTTATATATATATATATATACATATATATAAAGCCAGTGTTATCAAGGTTCTCCATCTGGCTCAACTTGGTGGACAACCTCAAGACAGCAACAAAAGGTGCTCGGCTAATAATAGTGGACTGTGCCTTTTCGGAGAAAAAAAACCACATCACTCCACCAGCCATCACTCTTCCCTCAGATGTAACACATCCCCGTCCATACTCGAGGCCCGGAGCACCTCAAAGCTCTGGTAGATCCAGCGTGGCCTTTTTAACCTAATATGCCTAATATTAAATAAACTCTGTACATAATAAAAGAAGAAGGATAAAAAGCTCTCATCTTTGC